>NW_026947853.1:0-123679 GCF_034190915.1 Cavia porcellus | reverse complement strand
CACGGGGTGGTGCGCATTGTATGGCTGTGTGTTACATTAGATTCACTAGAAGGAGTGAGAAAAACATCACGGGGAGGTGCGCATTGTATGGGTGTGTGTTACATTAGATTCACTAGTAGGAGTGAGAAAAACATCACGGGGTGGTGCGCATTGTATGGGTGTGTGTTACATTGGATTCACTAGTAGGAGTGAGAAAAACATCACGGGGTGGTGCGCATTGTATGGGTGTGTGTTACGTTGGATTCACTAGTAGGAGTGAGAAAAACATCACGGGGTGGTACGCATTGTATGGGTGTGTGTTACATTAGATTCACTAGTAGGAGTGACAAAAACATCACGGGGTGGTACGCATTGTATGGGTGTGTGTTACATTACATTCACTAGTACGAGTGAGAAAAACATCACGGGGTGGTGCGCATTGTATGGGTGTGTGTTACATTACATTCACTAGTAGGAGTGAGAAAAACATCACGGGGTGGTGCGCATTGTATGGGTGTGTGTTACATTACATTCACTAGTAGGAGTGAGAAAAACATCACGGGGTGGTGCGCATTTTATGGGTGTGTGTTACATTACATTCACTAGTAGGAGTGAGAAAAACATCACGGGGTGGTGCGCATTGTATGGGTGTGTGTTACATTACATTCACTAGTAGGAGTGAGAAAAACATCACGGGGTGGTGCGCATTGTATGGGTGTGTGTTACATTAGATTCACTAGTAGGAGTGAGAAAAACATCACGGGGTGGTGCGCATTGTATGGGTGTGTGTTACATTACATTCACTAGTAGGAATGAGAAATCATCACGGGGTGGTGCGCATTGTATGGGTGTGTGTTACATTGGATTCACTAGTAGGAGTGAGAAAAACATCACGGGGTGGTGCGCATTGTATGGGTGTGTTACATTGGATTCACTAGTAGGAGTGAGAAAAACGTCACGGGGTGGTGCGCATTGTATGTGTGTGTGTTACATTGGATTCACTAGTAGGAGTGAGAAAAACATCACGGGGTGGTGCGCATTGTATGGGTGTGTGTTACATTACATTCACTAGTAGGAGTGAGAAAAACATCACGGGGTGGTGCGCATTGTATGGGTGTGTGTTACATTAGATTCACTAGTAGCAGTGAGAAAAACATCACGGGGTGGTGCGCATTGTATGGGTGTATGTTACATTACATTCACTAGTAGCAGTGAGAAAAACATCACGGGGTGGTGCGCATTGTATGGGTGTGTGTTACATTAGATTCACTAGTAGCAGTGAGAAAAACATCACGGGGTGGTGCGCATTGTATGGGTGTGTGTTACATTAGATTCCCGAGTAGCAGTGAGAAAAACATCACGGGGTGGTGCGCATTGTATGGGTGTGTGTTACATTAGATTCCCTAGTAGCAGTGAGAAAAACATCACGGGGTGGTGCGCATTGTATGGGTGTGTGTTACATTAAATTCCCTACTAGCAGTGAGAAAAACATCACGGGGTGGTGCGCATTGTATGGGTGTGTGTTACATTGGATTCCCTACTAGCAGTGAGAAAAACATCACGGGGTGGTGCGCATTGTATGGGTGTGTGTTACATTGGATACACTAGTAGGAGTGAGAAAAACATCACGGGGTGGTGCGCATTGTATGGGTGTGTGTTACATTACATTCACTAGTAGGAGTGAGAAAAACATCACGGGGTGGTGCGCATTGTATGGGTGTGTGTTACATTAGATTCACTAGTAGCAGTGTGAAAAACATCACGGGGTGGTGCGCATTGTATGGGTGTGTGTTACATTAGATTCACTAGTAGCAGTGAGAAAAACATCACGGGGCGGTGCGCATTGTATGGGTGTGTTACATTGGATTCACTAGTAGGAGTGAGAAAAACATCACGGGGTGGTGCGCATTGTATGGGTGTGTGTTACATTGGATTCACTAGTAGGAGTGAGAAAAACATCACGGGGTGGTGCGCATTGTATGGGTGTGTGTTACATTACATTCACTAGTAGGAGTGAGAAAAACATCACGGGGTGGTGCGCATTGTATGGGTGTGTGTTACATTACATTCACTAGTAGGAGTGAGAAAAACATCACGGGGTGGTGCGCATTGTATGGGTGTGTGTTACATTACATTCACTCTTAGCAGTGAGAAAAACATCACGGGTTGGTGCGCATTGTATCGGTGTGTGTTACATTACATTCACTAGTAGCAGTGAGAAAAACATCACGGGGTGGTGCGCATTGTATGGGTGTGTGTTACAATAGATTCACTAGTAGCAGTGAGAAAAACATCACGGTGTGGTGCGCATTGTATGGGTGTGTGTTACATTAGATTCACTAGTAGCAGTGAGAAAAACATCACGGGGTAGTGCGCATTGTATGGGTGTGTGTTACATTAGATTCACTAGTAGCAGTGAGAAAAGCATCACGGGGTGGTGCGCATCGTATGGGTGTGTGTTACATTAGATTCACTAGTAGCAGTGAGAAAAACATCACGGGGTGGTGCGCATCGAATGGGTGTGTGTTACATTAGATTCACTAGTAGGAGTGAGAAAAACATCACGGGGTGTTGCGCATCGTATGGGTGTGTGTTACATTGGATTCACTAGTAGGAGTGAGAAAAACATCACGGGGTGGTGCGCATTGTATGGGTGTGTGTTACATTGGATTCACTAGTAGGAGTGAGAAAAACATCACGGGGTGGTGCGCATTGTATGGGTGTGTGTTACATTAGATTCACTAGTAGCAGTGTGAAAAACATCACGGGGTGGTGAACATTGTATGGGTGTGTGTTACATTAGATTCACTAGTAGCAGTGAGAAAAACATCACGGGGTGGTGCGCATTGTATGGGTGTGTGTTACATTGGATTCACTAGTAGGAGTGAGAAAAACATCACGGGGTGGTGCGCATTGTATGAGTGTGTGTTACATTACATTCACTAGTAGGAGTGAGAAAAACATCACTGGGTGGTGCGCATTGTATGGGTGTGTGTTACATTACATTCACTAGTAGGAGTGAGAAAAACATCACGGGGTGGTGCGCATTGTATGGGTGTGTGTTACATTAGATTCACTAGAAGGAGTGAGAAAAACATCACGGGGTGGTGCGCATTGTATGGGTGTGTGTTACATTAGATTCACTAGTAGGAGTGAGAAAAACATCACGGGGTGGTGCGCATTGTATGGGTGTGTGTTACATTGGATTCACTAGTAGGAGTGAGAAAAACATCACGGGGTGGTGCGCATTGTATGGGTGTGTGTTACGTTGGATTCACTAGTAGGAGTGAGAAAAACATCACGGGGTGGTGCGCATTGTATGGGTGTGTGTTACGTTGGATTCACTAGTAGGAGTGAGAAAAACATCACGGGGTGGTACGCATTGTATGGGTGTGTGTTACATTGGATTCACTAGTAGGAGTGAGAAAAACATCACGGGGTGGTACGCATTGTATGGGTGTGTGTTACATTGCATTCACTAGTAGGAGTGAGAAAAACATCACGGGGTGGTGCGCATTGTATGGGTGTGTGTTACATTACATTCACTAGTAGGAGTGAGAAAAACATCACGGGGTGGTGCGCATTGTATGGGTGTGTGTTACATTACATTCACTAGTAGGAGTGAGAAAAACATCACGGGGTGGTGCGCATTTTATGGGTGTGTGTTACATTACATTCACTAGTAGGAGTGAGAAAAACATCACGGGGTGGTGTGCATTGTATGGGTGTGTGTTACATTACATTCACTAGTAGGAGTGAGAAAATCATCACGGGGTGGTGCGCATTGTATGGGTGTGTGTTACATTAGATTCACTAGTAGGAGTGAGAAAAACATCACGGGGTGGTGCGCATTGTATGGGTGTGTGTTACATTACATTCACTAGTAGTAATGAGAAAAACATCACGGGGTGGTGCGCATTGTATGGGTGTGTGTTACATTGGATTCACTAGTAGGAGTGAGAAAAACATCACGGGGTGGTGCGCATTGTATGGGTGTGTTACATTGGATTCACTAGTAGGAGTGAGAAAAACATCACGGGGTGGTGCGCATTGTATGTGTGTGTGTTACATTGGATTCACTAGTAGGAGTGAGAAAAACATCACGGGGTGGTGCGCATTGTATGGGTGTGTGTTACATTACATTCACTAGTAGGAGTGAGAAAAACATCACGGGGTGGTGCGCATTGTATGGGTGTGTGTTACATTAGATTCACTAGTAGCAGTGAGAAAAACATCACGGGGTGGTGCGCATTGTATGGGTGTATGTTACATTACATTCACTAGTAGCAGTGAGAAAAACATCACGGGGTGGTGCGCATTGTATGGGTGTGTGTTACATTAGATTCACTAGTAGCAGTGAGAAAAACATCACGGGGTGGTGCGCATTGTATGGGTGTGTGTTACATTAGATTCCCTAGTAGCAGTGAGAAAAACATCACGGGGTGGTGCGCATTGTATGGGTGTGTGTTACATTAGATTCCCTAGTAGCAGTGAGAAAAACATCACGGGGTGGTGCGCATTGTATGGGTGTGTGTTACATTAGATTCACTAGTAGCAGTGAGAAAAACATCACGGGGTGGTGCGCATTGTATGGGTGTGTGTTACATTAAATTCCCTGCTAGCAGTGAGAAAAACATCACGGGGTGGTGCGCATTGTATGGGTGTGTGTTACATTAGATTCCCTACTAGCAGTGAGAAAAACATCACGGGGTGGTGCGCATTGTATGGGTGTGTGTTACATTGGATACACTAGTAGGAGTGAGAAAAACATCACGGGGTGGTGCGCATTGTATGGGTGTGTGTTACATTACATTCACTAGTAGGAGTGAGAAAAACATCACGGGGTGGTGCGCATTGTATGGGTGTGTGTTACATTACATTCACTAGTAGGAGTGAGAAAAACATCACAGGGTGGTGCGCATTGTATGGGTGTGTGTTACATTAGATTTACTAGTAGGAGTGAGAAAAACATCACGGGGTGGTGCGCATTGTATGGGTGTGTGTTACATTACATTCACTAGTAGGAGTGAGAAAAACATCACGGGGTGGTGCGCATTGTATGGGTGTGTGTTACATTACATTCACTAGTAGGAGTGAGAAAAACATCACGGGGTGGTGCGCATTGTATGGGTGTGTGTTACATTGGATTCACTAGTAGGAGTGAGAAAAACATCACGGGGTGGTGCGCATTGTATGGGTGTGTGTTACATTACATTCACTAGTAGGAGTGAGAAAAACATCACGGGGTGGTGCGCATTGTATGGGTGTGTTACATTGGATTCACTAGTAGGAGTGAGAAAAACATCACGGGATGGTGTGCATTGTATGGGTGTGTGTTACATTGGATTCACTAGTAGGAGTGAGAAAAACATCACGGGGTGGTGCGCATTGTATGGGTGTGTGTTACATTACATTCACTAGTAGGAGTGAGAAAAACATCACGGGGTGGTGCGCATTGTATGGGTGTGTGTTACATTACATTCACTAGTAGGAGTGAGAAAAACATCACGGGGTGGTGCGCATTGTATGGGTGTGTGTTACATTGGATTCCCTAGTAGCAGTGAGAAAAACATCACGGGATGGTGCGCATTGTATGGGTGTGTGTTACATTGGATTCACTAGTAGGAGTGAGAAAAACATCACGGGGTGGTGCGCATTGTATGGGTGTGTGTTACATTACATTCACTAGTAGGAGTGAGAAAAACATCACGGGGTGGTGCGCATTGTATGGGTGTGTGTTACATTACATTCACTAGTAGGAGTGAGAAAAACATCACGGGGTGGTGCGCATTGTATGGGTGTGTGTTACATTACATTCACTAGTAGGAGTGAGAAAAACATCACGGGGTGGTGCGCATTGTATGGGTGTGTGTTACATTAGATTCACTAGTAGGAGTGAGAAAAACATCACGGGGTGGTGCGCATTGTATGGGTGTGTGTTACATTACATTCACTAGTAGGAGTGAGAAAAACATCACGGGGTGGTGCGCATTGTATGGGTGTGTGTTACATTACATTCACTAGTAGGAGTGAGAAAAACATCACGGGGTGGTGCGCATTGTATGGGTGTGTGTTACATTACATTCACTAGTAGGAGTGAGAAAAACATCACGGGGTGGTGCGCATTGTATGGGTGTGTGTTACATTACATTCACTAGTAGGAGTGAGAAAAACATCACGGGGTGGTGCGCATTGTATGGGTGTGTGTTACATTACATTCACTAGTAGGAGTGAGAAAAACATCACGGGGTGGTGCGCATTGTATGGGTGTGTGTTACATTACATTCACTAGTAGGAGTGAGAAAAACATCACGGGGTGGTGCGCATTGTATGGGTGTGTGTTACATTGGATTCACCAGTAGGATTGGGAAAAACATCACGGGGTGGTGCGCATTGTATGGGTGTGTTACATTGGATTCACTAGTAGGAGTGAGAAAAACATCACGGGGTGGTGCGCATTGTATGGGTGTATGTTACATTGGATTCACTAGTAGGAGTGAGAAAAACATCACGGGGTGGTGCGCATTCTATGGGTGTGTGTTACATTACATTCACTATTAGGAGTGAGAAAAACATCACGGGGTGGTGCGCATTGTATGGGTGTGTGTTACATTACATTCACTAGTAGGAGTGAGAAAAACATCACGGGGTGGTGCGCATTGTATGGGTGTGTGTTACATTACATTCACTAGTAGCAGTGAGAAAAACATCACGGGGTGGTGCGCATTGTATCGGTGTGTGTTACATTACATTCACTAGTAGCAGTGAGAAAAACATCACGGGGTGGTGCGCATTGTATGGGTGTGTGTTACATTAGATTCACTAGTAGCAGTGAGAAAAACATCACGGGGTGGTGCGCATTGTATCGGTGTGTGTTACATTAGATTCACTAGTAGCAGTGAGAAAAACATCACGGGGTGGTGCGCATCGTATGGGTGTGTGTTACATTAGATTCACTAGTAGCAGTGAGAAAAGCATCACGGGGTGGTGCGCATCGTATGGGTGTGTGTTACATTAGATTCACTAGTAGCAGTGAGAAAAACATCACGGGGTGGTGCGCATCGTATGGGTGTGTGTTACATTGGATTCACTAGTAGGAGTGAGAAAAACATCACGGGGTGGTGCGCATTGTATGTTTGTGTGTTACATTGGATTCACTAGTAGCAGTGAGAAAAACAACACGGGGTGGTGCGCATTGTATGGGTGTGGGTTACATTAGATTCACTAGTAGCAGTGAGAAAAACATCAAGGGGTGGTGCGCATTGTATGGGTGTGTGTTACATTAGATTCACTAGTAGCAGTGAGAAAAACATCACGGGGTGGTGCGCATTGTATGGGTGTGTGTTACATTAGATTCACTAGTAGCAGTGAGAAAAACATCACGGGGTGGTGCGCATTGTATGGGTGTGTGTTACATTAGATTCACTAGTAGCAGTGAGAAAAACATCATGGGGTGGTGCGCATTGTATGGGTGTGTGTTACATGAGATTCACTAGTAGGAGTGAGAAAAACATCACGGGGTGGTGCGCATTGTATGGGTGTGTGTTACATTACATTCACTAGTAGGAGTGAGAAAAACATCACGGGGTGGTGCGCATTGTATGGGTGTGTGTTGCATTACATTCACTAGTAGGAGTGAGAAAAACATCACGGGGTGGTGCGCATTGTATGGGTGTGTGTTGCATTACATTCACTAGTAGGAGTGAGAAAAACATCACGGTGTGGTGCGCATTGTATGGGTGTGTGTTGCATTACATTCACTAGTAGGAGTGAGAAAAACATCACGGGGTGGTGCGCATTGTATGGGTGTGTGTTGCATTACATTCACTAGTAGCAGTGAGAAAAACATCACGGGGTGGTGCGCATTGTATGGGTGTGTGTTGCATTACATTCACTAGTAGCAGTGGGAAAAACATCACGGGGTGGTGCGCATTGTATGGGTGTGTGTTACATTAGGTTCACTAGTAGCAGTGGGAAAAACATCACGGGGTGGTGCGCATTGTATGGGTGTGTGTTACATTAGGTTCACTAGTAGCAGTGGGAAAAACACCACGGGGTGGTGCGCATTGTATGGGTGTGTGTTACATTGGATTCACTAGTAGGAGTGAGAAAAACATCACGGGGTGGTGCGCATTGTATGGGTGTGTGTTACATTGGATTCACTAGTAGGAGTGAGAAAAACATCACGGGGTGGTGCGCATTGTATGGGTGTGTGTTACATTGGATTCACTAGTAGGAGTGAGAAAAACATCACGGGGTGGTGCGCATTGTATGGGTGTGTGTTACATTGGATTCACTAGTAGGAGTGAGAAAAACATCACGGGGTGGTGCGCATTGTATGGGTGTGTGTTACATTGGATTCACTAGTAGGAGTGAGAAAAACATCACGGGGTGGTGCGCATTGTATGGGTGTGTGTTACATTGGATTCACTAGTAGGAGTGAGAAAAACATCACGGGGTGGTGCGCATTGTATGGGTGTGTTTTACATTAGATTCACTAGTAGCAGTGAGAAAAACATCACGGGGTGGTGCGCATTGTATGGGTGTGTGTTACACTAGATTCCCTAGTAGCAGTGAGAAAAACATCACGGGGTGGTGCGCATTGTATGGGTGTGTGCTACATTAGATTCACTAGTAGCAGTGAGAAAAACATCACGGGGTGGTGCGCATTGTATGGGTGTGTGTTACATTAGATTCACCAGTAGCAGTGAGAAAAACATCAGGGGGTGGTGGGCATTGTATGGGTGTGTGTTACATTAGATTCACTAGTAGCAGTGAGAAAAACATCACGGGGTGGTGCGCATTGTATGGGTGTGTGTTACATTAGATTCACTAGTAGCAGTGAGAAAAACATCACGGGGTGGTGCGCATTGTATGGGTGTGTGTTACATTGGATTCACTAGTAGGATTGAGAAAAACATCACGGGGTGGTGCGCATTGTATGGGTGTGTGTTACATTGGATTCACTAGTAGGAGTCAGAAAAACATCACGGGGTGGTGCCCATTGTATGGGTGTGTGTTACATTGGATTCACTAGTAGGAGTGAGAAAAACATCACGGGGTAGTGCGCATTGTATGGGTGTGTGTAACATTACATTCACTAGTAGCAGTGAGAAAAACATCACGGGGTGGTGCGCATTGTATGGGTGTGTGTTACATTACATTCACTAGTAGCAGTGAGAAAAACATCACGGGATGGTGCGCTTTGTATGGGTGTGTGTTACATTAGATTCACTAGTAGCAGTGAGAAAAACATCACGGGGTGGTGCGCATTGTATGGGTGTGTGCTACATTAGATTCACTAGTAGCAGTGAGAAAAACATCACGGGGTGGTGCGCATTGTATGGGTGTGTGTTACATTACATTCACTAGTAGCAGTGAGAAAAACATCACGGGGTGGTGCCCATTGTATGGGTGTGTGTTACATTACATTCACTAGTAGCAGTGAGAAAAACATCACGGGGTGGTGCGCATTGTATGGGTGTGTGTTACATTACATTCACTAGTAGCAGTGAGAAAAACATCACGGGGTGGTGCGCGTTGTATGGGTGTGTTTTACATTACATTCACTAGTAGCAGTGAGAAAAACATCACGGGGTGGTGCGCATTTTATGGGTGTGTGTTACATTAGATTCACTAGTAGCAGTGAGAAAAACATCACGGGGTGGTGCGCATTGTATGGGTGTGTGTTACATTGGATTCACCAGTAGGAGTGAGAAAAACATCACGGGGTGGTGCGCATTGTATGGATGTGTGTTACATTGGATTCACCAGTAGGAGTGAGAAAAACATCACGGGGTGGTGCGCATTGTATGGGTGTGTGTTACATTGGATTCACTAGTAGGAGTGAGAAAAACATCACGGGGTGGTGCGCATTGTATGGGTGTGTGTTACATTGGATTCACTAGTAGGAGTGAGAAAAACATCACGGGGTGGTGCGCATTGTATGGGTGTGTTACATTGGATTCACTAGTAGGAGTGAGAAAAACATCACGGGGTGGTGCGCATTGTATGTGTGTGTGTTACATTGGATTCACTAGTAGGAGTGAGAAAAACATCACGGGGTGGTGCGCATTGTATGGGTGTGTGTTACATTACATTCACTAGTAGGAGTGAGAAAAACATCACGGGGTGGTGCGCATTGTATGGGTGTGTGTTACATTAGATTCACTAGTAGCAGTGAGAAAAACATCACGGGGTGGTGCGCATTGTATGGGTGTATGTTACATTACATTCACTAGTAGCAGTGAGAAAAACATCACGGGGTGGTGCGCATTGTATGGGTGTGTGTTACATTAGATTCACTAGTAGCAGTGAGAAAAACATCACGGGGTGGTGCGCATTGTATGGGTGTGTGTTACATTAGATTCCCTAGTAGCAGTGAGAAAAACATCACGGGGTGGTGCGCATTGTATGGGTGTGTGTTACATTAGATTCCCTAGTAGCAGTGAGAAAAACATCACGGGGTGGTGCGCATTGTATGGGTGTGTGTTACATTAGATTCACTAGTAGCAGTGAGAAAAACATCACGGGGTGGTGCGCATTGTATGGGTGTGTGTTACATTAAATTCCCTGCTAGCAGTGAGAAAAACATCACGGGGTGGTGCGCATTGTATGGGTGTGTGTTACATTGGATTCCCTACTAGCAGTGAGAAAAACATCACGGGGTGGTGCGCATTGTATGGGTGTGTGTTACATTGGATTCACTAGTAGGAGTGAGAAAAACATCACGGGGTGGTGCGCATTGTATGGGTGTGTGTTACATTACATTCACTAGTAGGAGTGAGAAAAACATCACGGGGTGGTGCGCATTGTATGGGTGTGTTACATTGGATTCACTAGTAGGAGTGAGAAAAACATCACGGGGTGGTGTGCATTGTATGGGTGTGTGTTACATTGGATTCACTAGTAGGAGTGAGAAAAACATCACGGGGTGGTGCGCATTGTATGGGTGTGTGTTACATTACATTCACTAGTAGGAGTGAGAAAAACATCACGGGGTGGTGCGCATTGTATGGGTGTGTGTTACATTACATTCACTAGTAGGAGTGAGAAAAACATCACGGGGTGGTGCGCATTGTATGGGTGTGTGTTACATTGGATTCCCTAGTAGCAGTGAGAAAAACATCACGGGGTGGTGCGCATTGTATGGGTGTGTGTTACATTGGATTCACTAGTAGGAGTGAGAAAAACATCACGGGGTGGTGCGCATTGTATGGGTGTGTGTTACATTACATTCACTAGTAGGAGTGAGAAAAACATCACGGGGTGGTGCGCATTGTATGGGTGTGTGTTACATTACATTCACTAGTAGGAGTGAGAAAAACATCACGGGGTGGTGCGCATTGTATGGGTGTGTGTTACATTACATTCACTAGTAGGAGTGAGAAAAACATCACGGGGTGGTGCGCATTGTATGGGTGTGTGTTACATTAGATTCACTAGTAGGAGTGAGAAAAACATCACGGGGTGGTGCGCATTGTATGGGTGTGTGTTACATTACATTCACTAGTAGGAGTGAGAAAAACATCACGGGGTGGTGCGCATTGTATGGGTGTGTGTTACATTACATTCACTAGTAGGAGTGAGAAAAACATCACGGGGTGGTGCGCATTGTATGGGTGTGTGTTACATTACATTCACTAGTAGGAGTGAGAAAAACATCACGGGGTGGTGCGCATTGTATGGGTCTGTGTTACATTACATTCACTAGTAGGAGTGAGAAAAACATCACGGGGTGGTGCGCATTGTATGGGTGTGTGTTACATTACATTCACTAGTAGGAGTGAGAAAAACATCACGGGGTGGTGCGCATTGTATGGGTGTGTGTTACATTACATTCACTAGTAGGAGTGAGAAAAACATCACGGGGTGGTGCGCATTGTATGGGTGTGTGTTACATTGGATTCACCAGTAGGATTGAGAAAAACATCACGGGGTGGTGCGCATTGTATGGGTGTGTTACATTGGATTCACTAGTAGGAGTGAGAAAAACATCACGGGGTGGTGCGCATTGTATGGGTGTATGTTACATTGGATTCACTAGTAGGAGTGAGAAAAACATCACGGGGTGGTGCGCATTCTATGGGTGTGTGTTACATTACATTCACTATTAGGAGTGAGAAAAACATCACGGGGTGGTGCGCATTGTATGGGTGTGTGTTACATTACATTCACTAGTAGGAGTGAGAAAAACATCACGGGGTGGTGCGCATTGTATGGGTGTGTGTTACATTACATTCACTAGTAGCAGTGAGAAAAACATCACGGGGTGGTGCGCATTGTATCGGTGTGTGTTACATTACATTCACTAGTAGCAGTGAGAAAAACATCACGGGGTGGTGCGCATTGTATGGGTGTGTGTTACATTAGATTCACTAGTAGCAGTGAGAAAAACATCACGGGGTGGTGCGCATTGTATCGGTGTGTGTTACATTAGATTCACTAGTAGCAGTGAGAAAAACATCACGGGGTGGTGCGCATCGTATGGGTGTGTGTTACATTAGATTCACTAGTAGCAGTGAGAAAAGCATCACGGGGTGGTGCGCATCGTATGGGTGTGTGTTACATTAGATTCACTAGTAGCAGTGAGAAAAACATCACGGGGTGGTGCGCATCGTATGGGTGTGTGTTACATTAGATTCACTAGTAGCAGTGAGAAAAACATCACGGGGTGGTGCGCATCGTATGGGTGTGTGTTACATTACATTCACTAGTAGGAGTGAGAAAAACATCACGGGGTGGTGCGCATCGTATGGGTGTGTGTTACATTGGATTCACTAGTAGGAGTGAGAAAAACATCACGGGGTGGTGCGCATTGTATGGGTGTGTGTTACATTGGATTCACTAGTAGGAGTGAGAAAAACATCACGGGGTGGTGCGCATTGTATGGGTGTGTGTTACATTAGATTCACTAGTAGCAGTGTGAAAAACATCACAGGGTGGTGCGCATTGTATGGGTGTGTGTTACATTGGATTCACTAGTAGGAGTGAGAAAAACATCACGGGGTGGTGCGCATTGTATGGGTGTGTGTTACATTGGATTCACTAGTAGGAGTGAGAAAAACATCACGGGGTGGTGCGCATTGTATGGGTGTGTGTTACATTGGATTCACTAGTAGGAGTGAGAAAAACATCACGGGGTGGTGCGCATTGTATGGGTGTGTGTTACATTGGATTCACTAGTAGGAGTGAGAAAAACATCACGGGGTGGTGCGCATTGTATGGGTGTGTGTTACATTGGATTCACTAGTAGGCGTGAGAAAAACATCACGGGGTGGTGCGCATTGTATGGGTGTGTGTTACATTACATTCACTAGTAGGCGTGAGAAAAACATCACGGGGTGGTGCGCATTGTATGCGTGTGTGTTACATTAGATTCACTTGTAGCAGTGAGAAAAACATCACGGGGTGGTGCGCATTGTATGGGTGTGTGTTACATTACATTCACTAGTAGGAGTGAGAAAAACATCACGGGGTGGTGCGCATTGTATGGGTGTGTGTTACATTGGATTCCCTAGTAGCAGTGAGAAAAACATCACGGGGTGGTGCGCATTGTATGGGTGTGTGTTACATTACATTCACTAGTAGCAGTGAGAAAAACATCACGGGGTGGTGCGCGTTGTATGGGTGTGTTTTACATTACATTCACTAGTAGCAGTGAGAAAAACATCACGGGGTGGTGCGCATTTTATGGGTGTGTGTTACATTAGATTCACTAGTAGCAGTGAGAAAAACATCACGGGGTGGTGCGCATTGTATGGGTGTGTGTTACATTGGATTCACCAGTAGGAGTGAGAAAAACATCACGGGGTGGTGCGCATTGTATGGATGTGTGTTACATTGGATTCACCAGTAGGAGTGAGAAAAACATCACGGGGTGGTGCGCATTGTATGGGTGTGTGTTACATTGGATTCACTAGTAGGAGTGAGAAAAACATCACGGGGTGGTGCGCATTGTATGGGTGTGTGTTACATTGGATTCACTAGTAGGAGTGAGAAAAACATCACGGGGTGGTGCGCATTGTATGGGTGTGTTACATTGGATTCACTAGTAGGAGTGAGAAAAACATCACGGGGTGGTGCGCATTGTATGTGTGTGTGTTACATTGGATTCACTAGTAGGAGTGAGAAAAACATCACGGGGTGGTGCGCATTGTATGGGTGTGTGTTACATTACATTCACTAGTAGGAGTGAGAAAAACATCACGGGGTGGTGCGCATTGTATGGGTGTGTGTTACATTAGATTCACTAGTAGCAGTGAGAAAAACATCACGGGGTGGTGCGCATTGTATGGGTGTATGTTACATTACATTCACTAGTAGCAGTGAGAAAAACATCACGGGGTGGTGCGCATTGTATGGGTGTGTGTTACATTAGATTCACTAGTAGCAGTGAGAAAAACATCACGGGGTGGTGCGCATTGTATGGGTGTGTGTTACATTAGATTCCCTAGTAGCAGTGAGAAAAACATCACGGGGTGGTGCGCATTGTATGGGTGTGTGTTACATTAGATTCCCTAGTAGCAGTGAGAAAAACATCACGGGGTGGTGCGCATTGTATGGGTGTGTGTTACATTAGATTCACTAGTAGCAGTGAGAAAAACATCACGGGGTGGTGCGCATTGTATGGGTGTGTGTTACATTAAATTCCCTGCTAGCAGTGAGAAAAACATCACGGGGTGGTGCGCATTGTATGGGTGTGTGTTACATTGGATTCCCTACTAGCAGTGAGAAAAACATCACGGGGTGGTGCGCATTGTATGGGTGTGTGTTACATTGGATTCACTAGTAGGAGTGAGAAAAACATCACGGGGTGGTGCGCATTGTATGGGTGTGTGTTACATTACATTCACTAGTAGGAGTGAGAAAAACATCACGGGGTGGTGCGCATTGTATGGGTGTGTTACATTGGATTCACTAGTAGGAGTGAGAAAAACATCACGGGGTGGTGTGCATTGTATGGGTGTGTGTTACATTGGATTCACTAGTAGGAGTGAGAAAAACATCACGGGGTGGTGCGCATTGTATGGGTGTGTGTTACATTACATTCACTAGTAGGAGTGAGAAAAACATCACGGGGTGGTGCGCATTGTATGGGTGTGTGTTACATTACATTCACTAGTAGGAGTGAGAAAAACATCACGGGGTGGTGCGCATTGTATGGGTGTGTGTTACATTGGATTCCCTAGTAGCAGTGAGAAAAACATCACGGGGTGGTGCGCATTGTATGGGTGTGTGTTACATTGGATTCACTAGTAGGAGTGAGAAAAACATCACGGGGTGGTGCGCATTGTATGGGTGTGTGTTACATTACATTCACTAGTAGGAGTGAGAAAAACATCACGGGGTGGTGCGCATTGTATGGGTGTGTGTTACATTACATTCACTAGTAGGAGTGAGAAAAACATCACGGGGTGGTGCGCATTGTATGGGTGTGTGTTACATTACATTCACTAGTAGGAGTGAGAAAAACATCACGGGGTGGTGCGCATTGTATGGGTGTGTGTTCCATTAGATTCACTAGTAGGAGTGAGAAAAACATCACGGGGTGGTGCGCATTGTATGGGTGTGTGTTACATTACATTCACTAGTAGGAGTGAGAAAAACATCACGGGGTGGTGCGCATTGTATGGGTGTGTGTTACATTACATTCACTAGTAGGAGTGAGAAAAACATCACGGGGTGGTGCGCATTGTATGGGTGTGTGTTACATTACATTCACTAGTAGGAGTGAGAAAAACATCACGGGGTGGTGCGCATTGTATGGGTGTGTGTTACATTAGATTCACTAGTAGCAGTGAGAAAAACATCACGGGGTGGTGCGCATTGTATGGGTGTGTGTTACATTACATTCACTAGTAGGAGTGAGAAAAACATCACGGGGTGGTGCGCATTGTATGGGTGTGTGTTACATTACATTCACTAGTAGGAGTGAGAAAAACATCACGGGGTGGTGCGCATTGTATGGGTGTGTGTTACATTGGATTCACCAGTAGGATTGAGAAAAACATCACGGGGTGGTGCGCATTGTATGGGTGTGTTACATTGGATTCACTAGTAGGAGTGAGAAAAACATCACGGGGTGGTGCGCATTGTATGGGTGTATGTTACATTGGATTCACTAGTAGGAGTGAGAAAAACATCACGGGGTGGTGCGCATTCTATGGGTGTGTGTTACATTACATTCACTATTAGGAGTGAGAAAAACATCACGGGGTGGTGCGCATTGTATGGGTGTGTGTTACATTACATTCACTAGTAGGAGTGAGAAAAACATCACGGGGTGGTGCGCATTGTATGGGTGTGTGTTACATTACATTCACTAGTAGCAGTGAGAAAAACATCACGGGGTGGTGCGCATTGTATCGGTGTGTGTTACATTACATTCACTAGTAGCAGTGAGAAAAACATCACGGGGTGGTGCGCATTGTATGGGTGTGTGTTACATTAGATTCACTAGTAGCAGTGAGAAAAACATCACGGGGTGGTGCGCATTGTATCGGTGTGTGTTACATTAGATTCACTAGTAGCAGTGAGAAAAACATCACGGGGTGGTGCGCATCGTATGGGTGTGTGTTACATTAGATTCACTAGTAGCAGTGAGAAAAGCATCACGGGGTGGTGCGCATCGTATGGGTGTGTGTTACATTAGATTCACTAGTAGCAGTGAGAAAAACATCACGGGGTGGTGCGCATCGTATGGGTGTGTGTTACATTAGATTCACTAGTAGCAGTGAGAAAAACATCACGGGGTGGTGCGCATCGTATGGGTGTGTGTTACATTACATTCACTAGTAGGAGTGAGAAAAACATCACGGGGTGGTGCGCATCGTATGGGTGTGTGTTACATTGGATTCACTAGTAGGAGTGAGAAAAACATCACGGGGTGGTGCGCATTGTATGGGTGTGTGTTACATTGGATTCACTAGTAGGAGTGAGAAAAACATCACGGGGTGGTGCGCATTGTATGGGTGTGTGTTACATTAGATTCACTAGTAGCAGTGTGAAAAACATCACGGGGTGGTGCGCATTGTATGGGTGTGTGTTACATTGGATTCACTAGTAGGAGTGAGAAAAACATCACGGGGTGGTGCGCATTGTATGGGTGTGTGTTACATTGGATTCACTAGTAGGAGTGAGAAAAACATCACGGGGTGGTGCGCATTGTATGGGTGTGTGTTACATTGGATTCACTAGTAGGAGTGAGAAAAACATCACGGGGTGGTGCGCATTGTATGGGTGTGTGTTACATTGGATTCACTAGTAGGAGTGAGAAAAACATCACGGGGTGGTGCGCATTGTATGGGTGTGTGTTACATTGGATTCACTAGTAGGCGTGAGAAAAACATCACGGGGTGGTGCGCATTGTATGGGTGTGTGTTACATTACATTCACTAGTAGGCGTGAGAAAAACATCACGGGGTGGTGCGCATTGTATGCGTGTGTGTTACATTAGATTCACTTGTAGCAGTGAGAAAAACATCACGGGGTGGTGCGCATTGTATGGGTGTGTGTTACATTACATTCACTAGTAGGAGTGAGAAAAACATCACGGGGTGGTGCGCATTGTATGGGTGTGTGTTACATTGGATTCCCTAGTAGCAGTGAGAAAAACATCACGGGGTGGTGCGCATTGTATGGGTGTGTGTTACATTAGATTCCCTAGTAGCAGTGAGAAAAACATCACGGGGTGGTGCGCATTGTATGGGTGTGTGTTACATTAGATTCACTTGTAGCAGTGAGAAAAACATCACGGGGTGGTGCGCATTGTATGGGTGTGTGTTACATTAAATTCCCTACTAGCAGTGAGAAAAACATCACGGGGTGGTGCGCATTGTATGGGTGTGTGTTACATTGGATTCCCTAGTAGCAGTGAGAAAAACATCACGGGGTGGTGCGCATTGTATGGGTGTGTGTTACATTACATTCACTAGTAGGAGTGAGAAAAACATCACGGCGTGGTGCGCATTGTATGGGTGTGTGTTACATTGGATTCACTAGTAGGAGTGAGAAAAACATCACGGGGTGGTGCGCATTGTATGGGTGTGTTACATTGGATTCACTAGTAGGAGTGAGAAAAACATCACGGGGTGGTGCGCATTGTATGGGTGTGTGTTACATTAGATTCACTAGTAGCAGTGTGAAAAACATCACGGGGTGGTGCGCATTGTATGGGTGTGTGTTACATTGGATTCACTAGTAGCAGTGAGAAAAACATCACGGGGTGGTGCGCATTGTATGGGTGTGTGTTACATTGGATTCACTAGTAGGAGTGAGAAAAACATCACGGGGTGGTGCGCATTGTATGGGTGTGTGTTACATTGGATTCACTAGTAGGAGTGAGAAAAACATCACGGGGTGGTGCGCATTGTATGGGTGTGTGTTACATTGGATTCACTAGTAGGAGTGAGAAAAACATCACGGGGTGGTGCGCATTGTATGGGTGTGTGTTACATTGGATTCACTAGTAGGCGTGAGAAAAACATCACGGGGTGGTGCGCATTGTATGGGTGTGTGTTACATTACATTCACTAGTAGGCGTGAGAAAAACATCACGGGGTGGTGCGCATTGTATGGGTGTGTGTTACATTGGATTCACTAGTAGGCGTGAGAAAAACATCACGGGGTGGTGCGCATTGTATGGGTGTGTGTTACATTGGATTCACTAGTAGGCGTGAGAAAAACATCACGGGGTGGTGCGCATTGTATGGGTGTGTGTTACATTACATTCACTAGTAGGCGTGAGAAAAACATCACGGGGTGGTGCGCATCGTATGGGTGTGTGTTACATTACATTCACTAGTAGGAGTGAGAAAAACATCACGGGGTGGTGCGCATTGTATGGGTGTGTGTTACATTGGATTCACTAGTAGGAGTGAGAAAAACATCACGGGGTGGTGCGCATTGTATGGGTGTGTGTTACATTGGATTCACTAGTAGGAGTGAGAAAAACATCACGGGGTGGTGCGCATTGTATGGGTGTGTGTTACATTACATTCACTAGTAGCAGTGTGAAAAACATCACGGGGTGGTGCGCATTGTATGGGTGTGTGTTACATTGGATTCACTAGTAGCAGTGAGAAAAACATCACGGGGTGGTGCGCATTGTATGGGTGTGTGTTACATTGGATTCACTAGTAGGAGTGAGAAAAACATCACGGGGTGGTGCGCATTGTATGGGTGTGTGTTACATTGGATTCACTAGTAGCAGTGAGAAAAACATCACGGGGTGGTGCGCATTGTATGGGTGTGTGTTACATTGGATTCACTAGTAGGAGTGAGAAAAACATCACGGGGTGGTGCGCATTGTATGGGTGTGTGTTACATTGGATTCACTAGTAGGAGTGAGAAAAACATCACGGGGTGGTGCGCATTGTATGGGTGTGTGTTACATTGGATTCACTAGTAGGAGTGAGAAAAACATCACGGGGTGGTGCGCATTGTATGGGTGTGTGTTACATTGGATTCACTAGTAGGCGTGAGAAAAACATCACGGGGTGGTGCGCATTG
Organism: Cavia porcellus; assembly: GCF_034190915.1. NCBI lineage: Eukaryota > Metazoa > Chordata > Mammalia > Rodentia > Caviidae > Cavia > Cavia porcellus. The sequence continues at coordinate 104,188 of NW_026947853.1, read as the reverse complement.
TATGGGTGTGTGTTACATTACATTCACTAGTAGGTGTGAGAAAAACATCACGGGGTGGTGCGCATCGTATGGGTGTGTGTTACATTACATTCACTAGTAGGAGTGAGAAAAACATCACGGGTTGGTGCGCATTGTATGGGTGTGTGTTACATTGGATTCACTAGTAGGAGTGAGAAAAACATCACGGGGTGGTGCGCATTGTATGGGTGTGTGTTACATTGGATTCACTAGTAGGAGTGAGAAAAACATCACGGGGTGGTGCGCATTGTATGGGTGTGTGTTACATTACATTCACTAGTAGCAGTGTGAAAAACATCACGGGGTGGTGCGCATTGTATGGGTGTGTGTTACATTGGATTCACTAGTAGCAGTGAGAAAAACATCACGGGGTGGTGCGCATTGTATGGGTGTGTGTTACATTGGATTCACTAGTAGGAGTGAGAAAAACATCACGGGGTGGTGCGCATTGTATGGGTGTGTGTTACATTGGATTCACTAGTAGGCGTGAGAAAAACATCACGGGGTGGTGCGCATTGTATGGGTGTGTGTTACATTACATTCACTAGTAGGCGTGAGAAAAACATCACGGGGTGGTGCGCATTGTATGGGTGTGTGTTACATTACATTCACTAGTAGGCGTGAGAAAAACATCACGGGGTGGTGCGCATTGTATGCGTGTGTGTTACATTAGATTCACTAGTAGCAGTGAGAAAAACATCACGGGGTGGTGCGCATTGTATGCGTGTGTGTTACATTAGATTCACTTGTAGCAGTGAGAAAAACATCACGGGGTGGTGCGCATTGTATGGGTGTGTGTTACATTACATTCACTAGTAGGAGTGAGAAAAACATCACGGGGTGGTGCGCATTGTATGGGTGTGTGTTACATTGGATTCCCTAGTAGCAGTGAGAAAAACATCACGGGGTGGTGCGCATTGTATGGGTGTGTGTTACATTAGATTCCCTAGTAGCAGTGAGAAAAACATCACGGGGTGGTGCGCATTGTATGGGTGTGTGTTACATTAGATTCACTTGTAGCAGTGAGAAAAACATCACGGGGTGGTGCGCATTGTATGGGTGTGTGTTACATTAAATTCCCTACTAGCAGTGAGAAAAACATCACGGGGTGGTGCGCATTGTATGGGTGTGTGTTACATTGGATTCCCTAGTAGCAGTGAGAAAAACATCACGGGGTGGTGCGCATTGTATGGGTGTGTGTTACATTACATTCACTAGTAGGAGTGAGAAAAACATCACGGCGTGGTGCGCATTGTATGGGTGTGTGTTACATTAGATTCACTAGTAGGAGTGAGAAAAACATCACGGGGTGGTGCGCATTGTATGGGTGTGTGTTACATTACATTCACTAGTAGGAGTGAGAAAAACATCACCGGGTGGTGCGCATTGTATGGGTGTGTGTTACATTACATTCACTAGTAGGAGTGAGAAAAACATCACGGGGTGGTGCGCATTGTATGGGTGTGTGTTACATTGGATTCACTAGTAGGAGTGAGAAAAACATCACGGGGTGGTGCGCATTGTATGGGTGTGTGTTACATTACATTCACTAGTAGGAGTGAGAAAAACATCACAGGGTGGTGCGCATTGTATGGGTGTGTTACATTGGATTCACTAGTAGGAGTGAGAAAAACATCACGGGGTGGTGTGCATTGTATGGGTGTGTGTTACATTGGATTCACTAGTAGGAGTGAGAAAAACATCACGGGGTGGTGCGCATTGTATGGGTGTGTGTTACATTACATTCACTAGTAGGAGTGAGAAAAACATCACGGGGTGGTGCGCATTGTATGGGTGTGTGTTACATTACATTCACTAGTAGGAGTGAGAAAAACATCACGGGGTGGTGCGCATTGTATGGGTGTGTGTTACATTGGATTCCCTAGTAGCAGTGAGAAAAACATCACGGGGTGGTGCGCATTGTATGGGTGTGTGTTACATTGGATTCACTAGTAGGAGTGAGAAAAACATCACGGGGTGGTGCGCATTGTATGGGTGTGTGTTACATTACATTCACTAGTAGGAGTGAGAAAAACATCACGGGGTGGTGCGCATTGTATGGGTGTGTGTTACATTACATTCACTAGTAGGAGTGAGAAAAACATCACGCGGTGGTGCGCATTGTATGGGTGTGTGTTACATTACATTCACTAGTAGGAGTGAGAAAAACATCACGCTGTGGTGCGCATTGTATGGGTGTGTGTTACATTAGATTCACTAGTAGGAGTGAGAAAAACATCACGGGGTGGTGCGCATTGTATGGGTGTGTGTTACATTACATTCACTAGTAGGAGTGAGAAAAACATCACGGGGTGGTGCGCATTGTATGGGTGTGTGTTACATTAGATTCCCTAGTAGCAGTGAGAAAAACATCACGGGGTGGTGCGCATTGTATGGGTGTGTGTTACATTAGATTCACTTGTAGCAGTGAGAAAAACATCACGGGGTGGTGCGCATTGTATGGGTGTGTGTTACATTAAATTCCCTACTAGCAGTGAGAAAAACATCACGGGGTGGTGCGCATTGTATGGGTGTGTGTTACATTGGATTCCCTAGTAGCAGTGAGAAAAACATCACGGGGTGGTGCGCATTGTATGGGTGTGTGTTACATTACATTCACTAGTAGGAGTGAGAAAAACATCACGGCGTGGTGCGCATTGTATGGGTGTGTGTTACATTAGATTCACTAGTAGGAGTGAGAAAAACATCACGGGGTGGTGCGCATTGTATGGGTGTGTGTTACATTACATTCACTAGTAGGAGTGAGAAAAACATCACGGGGTGGTGCGCATTGTATGGGTGTGTGTTACATTACATTCACTAGTAGGAGTGAGAAAAACATCACGGGGTGGTGCGCATTGTATGGGTGTGTGTTACATTGGATTCACTAGTAGGAGTGAGAAAAACATCACGGGGTGGTGCGCATTGTATGGGTGTGTGTTACATTACATTCACTAGTAGGAGTGAGAAAAACATCACAGGGTGGTGCGCATTGTATGGGTGTGTTACATTGGATTCACTAGTAGGAGTGAGAAAAACATCACGGGGTGGTGTGCATTGTATGGGTGTGTGTTACATTGGATTCACTAGTAGGAGTGAGAAAAACATCACGGGGTGGTGCGCATTGTATGGGTGTGTGTTACATTACATTCACTAGTAGGAGTGAGAAAAACATCACGGGGTGGTGCGCATTGTATGGGTGTGTGTTACATTACATTCACTAGTAGGAGTGAGAAAAACATCCATCACGGGGTGGTGCGCATTGTATGGGTGTGTGTTACATTGGATTCCCTAGTAGCAGTGAGAAAAACATCACGGGGTGGTGCGCATTGTATGGGTGTGTGTTACATTGGATTCACTAGTAGGAGTGAGAAAAACATCACGGGGTGGTGCGCATTGTATGGGTGTGTGTTACATTACATTCACTAGTAGGAGTGAGAAAAACATCACGGGGTGGTGCGCATTGTATGGGTGTGTGTTACATTACATTCACTAGTAGGAGTGAGAAAAACATCACGCGGTGGTGCGCATTGTAGGGGTGTGTGTTACATTACATTCACTAGTAGGAGTGAGAAAAACATCACGCTGTGGTGCGCATTGTATGGGTGTGTGTTACATTAGATTCACTAGTAGGAGTGAGAAAAACATCACGGGGTGGTGCGCATTGTATGGGTGTGTGTTACATTACATTCACTAGTAGGAGTGAGAAAAACATCACGGGGTGGTGCGCATTGTATGGGTGTGTGTTACATTACATTCACTAGTAGGAGTGAGAAAAACATCACGGGGTGGTGCGCATTGTATGGGTGTGTGTTACATTACATTCACTAGTAGGAGTGAGAAAAACATCACGGGGTGGTGCGAATTGTATGGGTGTGTGTTACATTACATTCACTAGTAGGAGTGAGAAAAACATCACGGGGTGGTGCGCATTGTATGGGTGTGTGTTACATTACATTCACTAGTAGGAGTGAGAAAAACATCACGGGGTGGTGCGCATTGTATGGGTGTGTGTTACATTACATTCACTAGTAGGAGTGAGAAAAACATCACGGGGTGGTGCGCATTGTATGGGTGTGTGTTACATTGGATTCACTAGTAGGAGTGAGAAAAACATCACGGGGTGGTGCGCATTGTATGGGTGTGTTACATTGGATTCACTAGTAGGAGTGAGAAAAACATCACGGGGTGGTGCGCATTGTATGGTTGTGTGTTACATTGGATTCACTAGTAGGAGTGAGAAAAACATCACGGGGTGGTGCGCATTCTATGGGTGTGTGTTACATTACATTCACTAGTAGGAGTGAGAAAAACATCACGGGGTGGTGCGCATTGTATGGGTGTGTGTTACATTACATTCACTAGTAGGAGTGAGAAAAACATCACGGGGTGGTGCGCATTGTATGGGTGTGTGTTACATTACATTCACTAGTAGCAGTGAGAAAAACATCACGGGGTGGTGCGCATTGTATCGGTGTGTGTTACATTACATTCAGTAGTAGCAGTGAGAAAAACATCACGGGGTGGTGCGCATTGTATGGGTGTGTGTTACATTAGATTCACTAGTAGCAGTGAGAAAAACATCTCGGGGTGGTGCGCATTGTATGGGTTGTGTTACATTACATTCACTAGTAGGAGTGAGAAAAACATCACGGGGTGGTGCGCATTGTATGGGTGTGTGTTACATTACATTCACTAGTAGGAGTGAGAAAAACATCACGGGGTGGTGCGCATTGTATGGGTGTGTGTTACATTACATTCACTAGTAGCAGTGAGAAAAACATCACGGGGTGGTGCGCATTGTATGGGTGTGTGTTACATTAGATTCACTAGTAGCAGTGAGAAAAACATCTCGGGGTGGTGCGCATTGTATGGGTGTGTGTTACATTAGATTCACTAGTAGCAGTGAGAAAAACATCACGGGGTGGTGCGCATTGTATGGGTGTGTGTTACATTAGATTCACTAGTAGCAGTGAGAAAAGCATCACGGGGTGGTGCGCATTGTATGGGTGTGTGTTACATTAGATTCACTAGTAGCAGTGAGAAAAACATCACGGGGTGGTGCGCATCGTATGGGTGTGTGTTACATTAGATTCACTAGTAGCAGTGAGAAAAACATCACGGGGTGGTGCGCATTGTATGGGTGTGTGTTACATTGGATTCACTAGTAGGAGTGAGAAAAACATCACGGGGTGGTGCGCATTCTATGGGTGTGTGTTACATTACATTCACTAGTAGGAGTGAGAAAAACATCACGGGGTGGTGCGCATTGTATGGGTGTGTGTTACATTACATTCACTAGTAGGAGTGAGAAAAACATCACGGGGTGGTGCGCATTGTATGGGTGTGTGTTACATTACATTCACTAGTAGCAGTGAGAAAAACATCACGGGGTGGTGCGCATTGTATCGGTGTGTGTTACATTACATTCACTAGTAGCAGTGAGAAAAACATCACGGGGTGGTGCGCATTGTATGGGTGTGTGTTACATTAGATTCACTAGTAGCAGTGAGAAAAACATCTCGGGGTGGTGCGCATTGTATGGGTGTGTGTTACATTACATTCACTAGTAGGAGTGAGAAAAACATCACGGGGTGGTGCGCATTGTATGGGTGTGTGTTACATTACATTCACTAGTAGGAGTGAGAAAAACATCACGGGGTGGTGCGCATTGTATGGGTGTGTGTTACATTACATTCACTAGTAGGAGTGAGAAAAACATCACGGGGTGGTGCGAATTGTATGGGTGTGTGTTACATTACATTCACTAGTAGGAGTGAGAAAAACATCACGGGGTGGTGCGCATTGTATGGGTGTGTGTTACATTGGATTCACTAGTAGGAGTGAGAAAAACATCACGGGGTGGTGCGCATTGTATGGGTGTGTTACATTGGATTCACTAGTAGGAGAGAGAAAAACATCACGGGGTGGTGCGCGTTGTATGGTTGTGTGTTACATTGGATTCACTAGTAGGAGTGAGAAAAACATCACGGGGTGGTGCGCATTCTATGGGTGTGTGTTACATTGGATTCACTAGTAGGAGTGAGAAAAACATCACGGGGTGGTGCGCATTGTATGGGTGTGTTACATTGGATTCACTAGTAGGAGTGAGAAAAACATCACGGGGTGGTGCGCATTGTATGGTTGTGTGTTACATTGGATTCACTAGTAGGAGTGAGAAAAACATCACGGGGTGGTGCGCATTGTATGGGTGTGTGTTACATTAGATTCACTAGTAGCAGTGAGAAAAGCATCACGGGGTGGTGCGCATTGTATGGGTGTGTGTTACATTAGATTCACTAGTAGCAGTGAGAAAAACATCACGGGGTGGTGCGCATTCTATGGGTGTGTGTTACATTACATTCACTAGTAGGAGTGAGAAAAACATCACGGGGTGGTGCGCATTGTATGGGTGTGTGTTACATTACATTCACTAGTAGGAGTGAGAAAAACATCACGGGGTGGTGCGCATTGTATGGGTGTGTGTTACATTACATTCACTAGTAGCAGTGAGAAAAACATCACGGGGTGGTGCGCATTGTATCGGTGTGTGTTACATTACATTCACTAGTAGCAGTGAGAAAAACATCACGGGGTGGTGCGCATTGTATGGGTGTGTGTTACATTAGATTCACTAGTAGCAGTGAGAAAAACATCTCGGGGTGGTGCGCATTGTATGGGTGTGTGTTACATTAGATTCACTAGTAGCAGTGAGAAAAACATCACGGGGTGGTGCGCATTGTATGGGTGTGTGTTACATTAGATTCACTAGTAGCAGTGAGAAAAGCATCACGGGGTGGTGCGCATTGTATGGGTGTGTGTTACATTAGATTCACTAGTAGCAGTGAGAAAAACATCACGGGGTGGTGCGCATCGTATGGGTGTGTGTTACATTAGATTCACTAGTAGCAGTTAGAAAAACATCATGGGGTGGTGCGCATCGTATGGGTGTGTGTTACATTAGATTCACTATAAGGAGTGAGGAAAACATCACGGGGTGGTGCGCATCGTATGGGTGTGTGTTACATTGGATTCACTAGTAGGAGTGAGAAAAACATCACGGGGTGGTGCGCATCGTATGGGTGTGTGTTACATTGGATTCACTAGTAGGAGTGAGAAAAACATCACGGGGTGGTGCGCATTGTATGGGTGTGTGTTACATTAGATTCACTAGTAGCAGTGTGAAAAACATCACGGGGTGGTGCGCATTGTATGGGTGTGTGTTACATTACATTCACTAGTAGGAGTGAGAAAAACATCACGGGGTGGTGCGCATTGTATGGGTGTGTGTTACATTGGATTCACTAGTAGGAGTGAGAAAAACAACACGGGGTGGTGCGCATTGTATGGGTGTGTGTTACATTACATTCACTAGTAGGAGTGAGAGAAACATCACGGGGTGGTGCGCATTGTATGGGTGTGTGTTACATTGGATTCACTAGTAGGAGTGAGAAAAACATCACGGGGTGGTGCGCATTGTATGGGTGTGTGTTACATTACATTCACTAGTAGGAGTGAGAAAAACATCACGGGGTGGTGCGCATTGTATGGGTGTGTGTTACATTACATTCACTAGTAGGAGTGAGAAAAACATCACGGGGTGGTGCGCATTGTATGGGTGTGTGTTACATTACATTCACTAGTAGCAGTGAGAAAAACATCACGGGGTGGTGCGCATTGTATCGGTGTGTGTTACATTACATTCACTAGTAGCAGTGAGAAAAACATCACAGGGTGGTGCGCATTGTATGGGTGTGTGTTACATTAGATTCACTAGTAGCAGTGAGAAAAACATCTCGGGGTGGTGCGCATTGTATGGGTGTGTGTTACATTAGATTCACTAGTAGCAGTGAGAAAAACATCACGGGGTGGTGCGCATTGTATGGGTGTGTGTTACATTAGATTCACTAGTAGCAGTGAGAAAAGCATCACGGGGTGGTGCGCATCGTATGGGTGTGTGTTACATTAGATTCACTAGTAGCAGTGAGAAAAACATCACGGGGTGGTGCGCATCGTATGGGTGTGTGTTACATTAGATTCACTAGTAGCAGTGAGAAAAACATCACGGGGTGGTGCGCATCGTATGGGTGTGTGTTACATTAGATTCACTATTAGGAGTGAGAAAAACATCACGGGGTGGTGCGCATCGTATGGGTGTGTGTTACATTGGATTCACTAGTAGGAGTGAGAAAAACATCACGGGGTGGTGCGCATCGTATGGGTGTGTGTTACATTGGATTCACTAGTAGGAGTGAGAAAAACATCACGGGGTGGTGCGCATTGTATGGGTGTGTGTTACATTAGATTCACTAGTAGCAGTGTGAAAAACATCACGGGGTGGTGCGCATTGTATGCGTGTGTGTTACATTGGATTCACTAGTAGCAGTGAGAAAAACATCACGGGGTGGTGCGCATTGTATGGGTGTGTGTTACATTGGATTCACTAGTAGCAGTGAGAAAAACATCACGGGGTGGTGCGCATTGTATGGGTGTGTGTTACATTGGATTCACTAGTAGGAGTGAGAAAAACATCACGGGGTGGTGCGCATTGTATGGGTGTGTGTTACATTGGATTCACTAGTAGGAGTGAGAAAAACATCACGGGGTGGTGCGCATTGTATGGGTGTGTGTTACATTGGATTCACTAGTAGGAGTGAGAAAAACATCACGGGGTGGTGCGCATTGTATGGGTGTGTGTTACATTGGATTCACTAGTAGGAGTGAGAAAAACATCACGGGGTGGTGCGCATTGTATGGGTGTGTGTTACATTACATTCACTAGTAGGAGTGAGAAAAACATCACGGGGTGGTGCGCATTGTATGTGTGTGTTACATTACATTCACTAGTAGGAGTGAGAAAAACATCACGGGGTGGTGCGCATTGTATGGGTGTGTGTTACATTACATTCACTTGTAGGAGTGAGAAAAACATCACGGGGTGGTGCGCATTGTATGGGTGTGTGTTACATTACATTCACTAGTAGGAGTGAGAAAAACATCACGGGGTGGTGCGCATTGTATGGGTGTGTGTTACATTACATTCACTAGTAGGAGTGAGAAAAACATCACGGGGTGGTGCGTATTGTATGGGTGTGTGTTACATTAGATTCACTAGTAGGAGTGAGAAAAACATCACGGGGTGGTGCGCATTGTACGGGTGTGTGTTACATTACATTCACTAGTAGGAGTGAGAAAAACATCACGGGGCGGTGCGCATTGTATGGGTGTGTTACATTGGATTCACTAGTAGCAGTGAGAAAAACATCACGGGGTGGTGCGCATTGTATGGGTGTGTGTTACATTGGATTCACTAGTAGGCGTGAGAAAAACATCACGGGGTGGTGCGCATTGTATGGGTGTGTTACATTGGATTCACTAGTAGGAGTGAGAAAAACATCACGGGGTGGTGCGCATTGTATGGGTGTGTGTTACATTGGATTCACTAGTAGGAGTGAGAAAAACATCACGGGGTGGTGCGCATTGTATTGGTGTGTGTTACATTACATTCACTAGTACGATTGAGAAAAACATCACGGGGTGGTGCGCATTGTATGGGTGTGTGTTGCATTACATTCACTAGTAGGAGTGAGAAAAACATCACGGGGTGGTGCGCATTGTATGGGTGTGTGTTACATTACATTCACTAGTAGCAGTGAGAAAAACATCACGGGGTGGTGCGCATTGTATGGGTGTGTGTTACATTACATTCACTAGTAGCAGTGAGAAAAACATCACGGGGTGGTGCGCAATGTATGGGTTTGTGTTACATTACATTCACTAGTAGCAGTGAGAAAAACATCACGGGGTGGTGCGCATTGTATGGGAGTGTGTTATATTAGATTCACTAGTAGTAGTGAGAAAAACATCACGGGGTGGTGCGCATTGTATGGGTGTGTGTTACATTAGATTCCCTAGTAGCAGTGAGAAAATCATCACGGGGTGGTGCGCATTGTATGGGTGTGTGTTACATTAGATTCACTAGTAGGAGTGAGAAAAACATCACGGGGTGGTGCGCATTGTATGGGTGTGTGTTACATTAGATTCACTAGTAGCAGTGAGAAAAACATCACGGGGTGGTGCGCATTGTATGGGTGCGTGTTACATTAGATTCACTAGTAGGAGTGAGAAAAACATCACGGGGTGGTGCGCATTGTATGGGTGTGTGTTACATTACATTCACTAGTAGGAGTGAGAAAAACATCACGGGGTGGTGCGCATTGTATGGGTGTGTGTTACATTACATTCACTAGTAGGAGTGAGAAAAACATCACGGGGTGTTGCGCATTGTATGGGTGTGTGTTACATTGGATTCACTAGTAGGAGTATGAAAACATCACGGGGTGGTGCGCATTGTATGGGTGTGTGTTACATTAGATTCACTAGTAGCAGTGAGAAAAACATCACGGGGTGGTGCGCATTGTATGCATGTGTGTTACATTAGATTCACTAGTAGCAGTGAGAAAAACATCACGGGGTGGTGCGCATTGTATGGGTGTGTGTTACATTGGATTCACTAGTAGCAGTGAGAAAAACATCACGGGGTGGTGCGCATTGTATGGGTGTGTGTTACATTACATTCACTAGTAGGAGTGAGAAAAACATCACGCGGTGGTGCGCATTGTATGGGTGTGTGTTACATTACATTCACTAGTAGGAGTGAGAAAAACATCACGGGGTGGTGCGCATTGTATGGGTGTGTGTTACATTACATTCACTAGTAGGAGTGAGAAAAACATAACGGGGTGGTGCGCATTGTATGGGTGTGTGTTACATTACATTCACTAGTAGGAGTGAGAAAAACATCACGGGGTGGTGCGCATCGTATGGGTGTGTGTTACATTACATTCACTAGTAGGAGTGAGAAAAACATCACGGGGTGGTGCGAATCGTATGGGTGTGTGTTACATTAGATTCACTAGTAGGAGTGAGAAAAACATCACGGGGTGGTGCGCATCGTATGGGTGTGTGTTACATTGGATTCACTAGTAGGAGTGAGAAAAACATCACGGGGTGGTGCGCATTGTATGGGTGTGTTACATTGGATTCACTAGTAGGAGTGAGAAAAACATCAGGGGGTGGTGCGCATTGTATGGGAGTGTGTTACATTAGATTCACTAGTAGCAGTGAGAAAAACATCACGGGGTGGTGCGCATTGTATGGGTGTGTGTTACATTACATTCACTAGTAGGAGTGAGAAAAACATCACGGGGTGGTGCGCATTGTATGGGTGTGTGTTACATTACATTCACTAGTAGGAGTGAGAAAAACATCACGGGGTGGTGCGCATTGTATGGGTGTGTGTTACATTACATTCACTAGTAGGAGTGAGAAAAACATCACGCGGTGGTGCGCATTGTATGGGTGTGTGTTACATTACATTCACTAGTAGGAGTGAGAAAAACATCACGGGGTGGTGCGCATTGTATGGGTGTGTGTTACATTAAATTCACTAGTAGGAGTGAGAAAAACATCACGGGGTGGTGCGCATTGTATGGGTGTGTGTTACATTACATTCACTAGTAGGAGTGAGAAAAACATCACGGGGTGGTGCGCATTGTATGGGTGTGTGTTACATTAGATTCACTAGTAGCAGTGAGAAAAACATCACGGGGTGGTGCGCATTGTATGGGTGTGTGTTACATTAGATTCACTAGTAGCAGTGAGAAAAACATCACGGGGTGGTGCGCATTGTATGGGTGTGTGTTACATTAGATTCACTAGTAGGAGTGAGAAAAACATCACGGGGTGGTGCGCATTGTATGGGTGTGTGTTACATTAGATTCACTAGTAGCAGTGAGAAAAACATCACGGGGTGGTGCGCATTGTATGGGTGTGTGTTACATTACATTCACTAGTACGAGTGAGAAAAACATCACGGGGTGGTGCGCATTGTATGGGTGTGTGTTACATTAGATTCACTAGTAGCAGTGAGAAAAACATCACGGGGTGGTGCGCATTGTATGGGTGTGTCTTACATTAGATTCACTAGTAGCAGTGAGAAAAACATCACGGGGTGGTGCGCATTGTATGGGTGTGTGTTACATTACATTCACTAGTAGGAGTGAGAAAAACATCACGGGGTGGTGCGCATTGTATGGGTGTGTGTTACATTACATTCACTAGTAGGAGTGAGAAAAACATCACGGGGTGGTTCGCATTGTATGGGTGTGTGTTACATTAGATTCACTAGTAGGAGTGAGAAAAACATCACGGGGTGGTGCGCATTGTACGGGTGTGTGTTACATTACATTCACTAGTAGGAGTGAGAAAAACATCACGGGGTGGTGCGCATTGTATGGGTGTGTGTTGCATTGGATTCACTAGTAGGAGTGAGAAAAACATCACGGGGTGGTGCGCATTGTATGGGTGTGTTACATTGGATTCACTAGTAGGAGTGAGAAAAACATCACGGGGTGGTGCGCATTGTATGGGTGTGTGTTACATTGGATTCACTAGTAGGAGTGAGAAAAACATCACGGGGTGGTGCGCATTGTATGGGTGTGTGTTACATTAGATTCACTAGTAGCAGTGAGAAAAACATCACGGGGTGGTGCGCATTGTATGGGTGTGTGTTACATTGGATTCACTAGTAGCAGTGAGAAAAACATCACGGGGTGGTGCGCATTGTATGGGTGTGTGTTACATTACATTCACTAGTAGGAGTGAGAAAAACATCACGCGGTGGTGCGCATTGTATGGGTGTGTGTTACATTACATTCACTAGTAGGAGTGAGAAAAACATCACGGGGTGGTGCGCATTGTATGGGTGTGTGTTACATTACATTCACTAGTAGGAGTGAGAAAAACATAACGGGGTGGTGCGCATTGTATGGGTGTGTGTTACATTACATTCACTAGTAGGAGTGAGAAAAACATCACGGGGTGGTGCGCATTGTATGGGTGTGTGTTACATTACATTCACTAGTAGGAGTGAGAAAAACATCACGGGGTGGTGCGCATCGTATGGGTGTGTGTTACATTAGATTCACTAGTAGGAGTGAGAAAAACATCACGGGGTGGTGCGCATCGTATGGGTGTGTGTTACATTGGATTCACTAGTAGGAGTGAGAAAAACATCACGGGGTGGTGCGCATTGTATGGGTGTGTTACATTGGATTCACTAGTAGGAGTGAGAAAAACATCAGGGGGTGGTGCGCATTGTATGGGAGTGTGTTACATTAGATTCACTAGTAGCAGTGAGAAAAACATCACGGGGTGGTGCGCATTGTATGGGTGTGTGTTACATTACATTCACTAGTAGGAGTGAGAAAAACATCACGGGGTGGTGCGCATTGTATGGGTGTGTGTTACATTACATTCACTAGTAGGAGTGAGAAAAACATCACGGGGTGGTGCGCATTGTATGGGTGTGTGTTACATTACATTCACTAGTAGGAGTGAGAAAAACATCACGGGGTGGTGCGCATTGTATGGGTGTGTGTTACATTACATTCACTAGTAGGAGTGAGAAAAACATCACGGGGTGTTGCGCATTGTATGGGTGTGTGTTACATTGGATTCACTAGTAGGAGTGAGAAAACATCACGGGGTGGTGCGCATTGTATGGGTGTGTGTTACATTAGATTCACTAGTAGCAGTGAGAAAAACATCACGGGGTGGTGCGCATTGTATGCATGTGTGTTACATTAGATTCACTAGTAGCAGTGAGAAAAACATCACGGGGTGGTGCGCATTGTATGGGTGTGTGTTACATTGGATTCACTAGTAGCAGTGAGAAAAACATCACGGGGTGGTGCGCATTGTATGGGTGTGTGTTACATTACATTCACTAGTAGGAGTGAGAAAAACATCACGCGGTGGTGCGCATTGTATGGGTGTGTGTTACATTACATTCACTAGTAGGAGTGAGAAAAACATCACGGGGTGGTGCGCATTGTATGGGTGTGTGTTACATTACATTCACTAGTAGGAGTGAGAAAAACATAACGGGGTGGTGCGCATTGTATGGGTGTGTGTTACATTACATTCACTAGTAGGAGTGAGAAAAACATCACGGGGTGGTGCGCATTGTATGGGTGTGTGTTACATTACATTCACTAGTAGGAGTGAGAAAAACATCACGCGGTGGTGCGCATTGTATGGGTGTGTGTTACATTACATTCACTAGTAGGAGTGAGAAAAACATCACGGGGTGGTGCGCATTGTATGGGTGTGTGTTACATTACATTCACTAGTAGGAGTGAGAAAAACATCACGGGGTGGTGCGCATTGTATGGGTGTGTGTTACATTACATTCACTAGTAGGAGTGAGAAAAACATCACGGGGTGGTGCGCATTGTATGGGTGTGTGTTACATTACATTCACTAGTAGGAGTGAGAAAACATCACGGGGTGGTGCGCATTGTATGGGTGTGTGTTACATTAGATTCACTAGTAGCAGAGAGAAAAACATCACGGGGTGGTGCGCATTGTATGCATGTGTGTTACATTAGATTCACTAGTAGCAGTGAGAAAAACATCACGGGGTGGTGCGCATTGTATGGGTGTGTGTTACATTGGATTCACTAGTAGCAGTGAGAAAAACATCACGGGGTGGTGCGCATTGTATGGGTGTGTGTTACATTACATTCACTAGTAGGAGTGAGAAAAACATCACGCGGTGGTGCGCACTGTATGGGTGTGTGTTACATTACATTCACTAGTAGGAGTGAGAAAAACATCACGGGGTGGTGCGCATTGTATGGGTGTGTGTTACATTACATTCACTAGTAGGAGTGAGAAAAACATAACGGGGTGGTGCGCATTGTATGGGTGTGTGTTACATTACATTCACTAGTAGGAGTGAGAAAAACATCACGGGGTGGTGCGCATTGTATGGGTGTGTGTTACATTACATTCACTAGTAGGAGTGAGAAAAACATAACGGGGTGGTGCGCATTGTATGGGTGTGTGTTACATTGGATTCACTAGTAGGAGTGAGAAAAACATCACGGGGTGGTGCGCATTGTATGGGTGTGTTACATTGGATACACTAGTAGGAGTGAGAAAAACATCAGGGGGTGGTGCGCATTGTATGGGAGTGTGTTACATTAGATTCACTAGTAGCAGTGAGAAAAACATCACGGGGTGGTGCGCATTGTATGGGTGTGTGTTACATTACATTCACTAGTAGGAGTGAGAAAAACATCACGGGGTGGTGCGCATTGTATGGGTGTGTGTTACATTACATTCACTAGTAGGAGTGAGAAAAACATCACGGGGTGGTGCGCATTGTATGGGTGTGTGTTACATTACATTCACTAGTAGGAGTGAGAAAAACATCACGCGGTGGTGCGCATTGTATGGGTGTGTGTTACATTACATTCACTAGTAGGAGTGAGAAAAACATCACGGGGTGGTGCGCATTGTATGGGTGTGTGTTACATTACATTCACTAGTAGGAGTGAGAAAAACATCACGGGGTGGTGCGCATCGTATGGGTGTGTGTTACATTAGATTCACTAGTAGGAGTGAGAAAAACATCACGGGGTGGTGCGCATCGTATGGGTGTGTGTTACATTGGATTCACTAGTAGGAGTGAGAAAAACATCACGGGGTGGTGCGCATTGTATGGGTGTGTTACATTGGATTCACTAGTAGGAGTGAGAAAAACATCAGGGGGTGGTGCGCATTGTATGGGAGTGTGTTACATTAGATTCACTAGTAGCAGTGAGAAAAACATCACGGGGTGGTGCGCATTGTATGGGTGTGTGTTACATTACATTCACTAGTAGGAGTGAGAAAAACATCACGGGGTGGTGCGCATTGTATGGGTGTGTGTTACATTACATTCACTAGTAGGAGTGAGAAAAACATCACGGGGTGGTGCGCATTGTATGGGTGTGTGTTACATTACATTCACTAGTAGGAGTGAGAAGAACATCACGCGGTGGTGCGCATAGTATGGGTGTGTGTTACATTACATTCACTAGTAGGAGTGAGAAAAACATCACGGGGTGGTGCGCATTGTATGGGTGTGTGTTACATTAAATTCACTAGTAGGAGTGAGAAAAACATCACGGGGTGGTGCGCATTGTATGGGTGTGTGTTACATTACATTCACTAGTAGGAGTGAGAAAAACATCACGGGGTGGTGCGCATTGTATGGGTGTGTGTTACGTTGGATTCACTAGTAGGAGTGAGAAAAACATCACGGGGTGGTGCGCATTGTATGGGTGTGTTACATTGGATACACTAGTAGGAGTGAGAAAAACATCAGGGGGTGGTGCGCATTGTATGGGAGTGTGTTACATTAGATTCACTAGTAGCAGTGAGAAAAACATCACGGGGTGGTGCGCATTGTATGGGTGTGTGTTACATTACATTCACTAGTAGGAGTGAGAAAAACATCACGGGGTGGTGCGCATTGTATGGGTGTGTGTTACATTACATTCACTAGTAGGAGTGAGAAAAACATCACGGGGTGGTGCGCATTGTATGGGTGTGTGTTACATTTCATTCACTAGTAGGAGTGAGAAAAACATCACGCGGTGGTGCGCATTGTATGGGTGTGTGTTACATTACATTCACTAGTAGGAGTGAGAAAAACATCACGGGGTGGTGCGCATTGTATGGGTGTGTGTTACATTAAATTCACTATTAGGAGTGAGAAAAACATCACGGGGTGGTGCGCATTGTATGGGTGTGTGTTACATTACATTCACTAGTAGGAGTGAGAAAAACATCACGGGGTGGTGCGCATTGTATGGGTGTGTGTTACATTAGATTCACTAGTAGCAGTGAGAAAAACATCACGGGGTGGTGCGCATTGTATGGGTGTGTGTTACATTAGATTCACTAGTAGCAGTGAGAAAAACATCACGGGGTGGTGCGCATTGTATGGGTGTGTGTTACATTAGATTCACTAGTAGCAGTGAGAAAAACATCACGGGGTGGTGCGCATTGTATGGGTGTGTGTTACATTAGATTCACTAGTAGCAGTGACAAAAACATCACGGGGTGGTGCGCATTGTATGGGTGTGTGTTACATTACATTCACTAGTAGCAGTGAGAAAAACATCACGGGGTGGTGCGCATTGTATGGGTGTGTGTTACATTAGATTCCCTAGTAGCAGTGAGAAAAACATCACGGGGTGGTGCGCATTGTATGGGTGTGTCTTACATTACATTCACTAGTAGCAGTGAGAAAAACATCACGGGGTGGTGCGCATTGTATGGGTGTGTGTTACATTACATTCACTAGTAGGAGTGAGAAAAACATCACGGGGTGGTGCGCATTGTATGGGTGTGTGTTACATTACATTCACTAGTAGGAGTGAGAAAAACATCATGTGGTGGTGCGCATTGTATGCGTGTGTGTTACATTAGATTCACTAGTAGGAGTGAGAAAAACATCACGGGGTGGTGCGCATTGTACGGGTGTGTGTTACATTACATTCACTAGTAGGAGTGAGAAAAACATCACGGGGTGGTGCGCATTGTATGGGTGTGTTACATTGGATTCACTAGTAGGAGTGAGAAAAACATCACGGGGTGGTGCGCATTGTATGGGTGTGTGTTACATTGGATTCACTAGTAGGAGTGAGAAAAACATCACGGGGTGGTGCGCATTGTATGGGTGTGTGTTACATTACATTCACTAGTAGGAGTGAGAAAAACATCACGGGGTGGTGCGCATTGTATGGGTGTGTGTTACATTACATTCACTAGTAGGAGTGAGAAAAACATCACGGGGTGTTGCGCATTGTATGGGTGTGTGTTACATTGGATTCACTAGTAGGAGTGAGAAAAACATCACGGGGTGGTGCGCATTGTATGGGTGTGTGTTACATTAGATTCACTAGTAGCAGTGAGAAAAACATCACGGGGTGGTGCGCATTGTATGCATGTGTGTTACATTAGATTCACTAGTAGCAGTGAGAAAAACATCACGGGGTGGTGCGCATTGTATGGGTGTGTGTTACATTGGATTCACTAGTAGCAGTGAGAAAAACATCACGGGGTGGTGCGCATTGTATGGGTGTGTGTTACATTACATTCACTAGTAGGAGTGAGAAAAACATCACGCGGTGGTGCGCATTGTATGGGTGTGTGTTACATTACATTCACTAGTAGGAGTGAGAAAAACATCACGGGGTGGTGCGCATTGTATGGGTGTGTGTTACATTACATTCACTAGTAGGAGTGAGAAAAACATAACGGGGTGGTGCGCATTGTATGGGTGTGTGTTACATTACATTCACTAGTAGGAGTGAGAAAAACATCACGGGGTGGTGCGCATTGTATGGGTGTGTGTTACATTACATTCACTAGTAGGAGTGAGAAAAACATCACGGGGTGGTGCGCATCGTATGGGTGTGTGTTACATTAGATTCACTAGTAGGAGTGAGAAAAACATCACGGGGTGGTGCGCATCGTATGGGTGTGTGTTACATTGGATTCACTAGTAGGAGTGAGAAAAACATCACGGGGTGGTGCGCATCGTATGGGTGTGTTACATTGGATTCACTAGTAGGAGTGAGAAAAACATCAGGGGGTGGTGCGCATTGTATGGGAGTGTGTTACATTAGATTCACTAGTAGCAGTGAGAAAAACATCACGGGGTGGTGCGCATTGTATGGGTGTGTGTTACATTACATTCACTAGTAGGAGTGAGAAAAACATCACGGGGTGGTGCGCATTGTATGGGTGTGTGTTACATTACATTCACTAGTAGGAGTGAGAAAAACATCACGGGGTGGTGCGCATTGTATGGGTGTGTGTTACATTACATTCACTAGTAGGAGTGAGAAAAACATCACGCGGTGGTGCGCATAGTATGGGTGTGTGTTACATTACATTCACTAGTAGGAGTGAGAAAAACATCACGGGGTGGTGCGCATTGTATGGGTGTGTGTTACATTAAATTCACTAGTAGGAGTGAGAAAAACATCACGGGGTGGTGCGCATTGTATGGGTGTGTGTTACATTACATTCACTAGTAGGAGTGAGAAAAACATCACGGGGTGGTGCGCATTGTATGGGTGTGTGTTACATTAGATTCACTAGTAGCAGTGAGAAAAACATCACGGGGTGGTGCGCATTGTATGGGTGTGTGTTACATTAGATTCACTAGTAGCAGTGAGAAAAACATCACGGGGTGGTGCGCATTGTATGGGTGTGTGTTACATTAGATTCACTAGTAGCAGTGAGAAAAACATCACGGGGTGGTGCGCATTGTATGGGTGTGTGTTACATTAGATTCACTAGTAGCAGTGAGAAAAACATCACGGGGTGGTGCGCATTGTATGGGTGTGTGTTACATTACATTCACTAGTAGCAGTGAGAAAAACATCACGGGGTGGTGCGCATTGTATGGGTGTGTGTTACATTAGATTCACTAGTAGCAGTGAGAAAAACATCACGGGGTGGTGCGCATTGTATGGGTGTGTGTTACATTAGATTCACTAGTAGCAGTGAGAAAAACATCACGGGGTGGTGCGCATTGTATGGGTGTGTGTTACATTACATTCACTAGTAGGAGTGAGAAAAACATCACGGGGTGGTGCGCATTGTATGGGTGTGTGTTACATTACATTCACTAGTAGGAGTGAGAAAAACATCAAGGGGTGGTGCGCATTGTATGGGTGTGTGTTACATTAGATTCACTAGTAGGAGTGAGAAAAACATCACGGGGTGGTGCGCATTGTACGGGTGTGTGTTACATTACATTCACTAGTAGGAGTGAGAAAAACATCACGGGGTGGTGCGCATTGTATGGGTGTGTGTTGCATTGGATTCACTAGTAGGAGTGAGAAAAACATCACGGGGTGGTGCGCATTGTATGGGTGTGTTACATTGGATTCACTAGTAGGAGTGAGAAAAACATCACGGGGTGGTGCGCATTGTATGGGTGTGTGTTACATTGGATTCACTAGTAGGAGTGAGAAAAACATCACGGGGTGGTGCGCATTGTATGGGTGTGTGTTACATTACATTCACTAGTAGGATTGAGAAAAACATCACGGAGTGGTGCGCATTGTATGGGTGTGTGTTACATTACATTCACTAGTAGGAGTGAGAAAAACATCACGGGGTGGTGCGCATTGTATGGGTGTTTGTTACATTACATTCACTAGTAGCAGTGAGAAAAACATCACGGGGTGGTGCGCATTGTATGGGTGTGTGTTACATTACATTCACTAGTAGCAGTGAGAAAAACATCACGGGGTGGTGCGCAATGTATGGGTTTGTGTTACATTAGATTCACTAGTAGCAGTGAGAAAAACATCACGGGGTGGTGCGCATTGTATGGGAGTGTGTTACATTAGACTCACTAGTATCAGTGAGAAAAACATCACGGGGTGGTGCGCATTGTATGGGTGTGTGTTACATTAGATTCCCTAGTAGCAGTGAGAAAAACATCACGGGGTGGTGCGCATTGTATGGGTGTGTGTTACATTAGATTCACTAGTAGGAGTGAGAAAAACATCACGGGGTGGTGCGCATTGTATGGGTTTGTGTTGCATTACATTCTCTAGTAGGAGTGAGAAAAACATCACGCGGTGGTGCGCATTGTATGGGTGTGAGTTACATTAGATTCACTAGTAGGAGTGAGAAAAACATCACGGGGTGGTGCGCATTGTATGCGTGTGTGTTACATTACATTCACTAGTAGGAGTGAGAAAAACATCACGGGGTTGTGCGCATTGTATGGGTGTGTGTTACATTACATTCACTAGTAGGAGTGAGAAAAACATCACGGGGTGGTGCGCATTGTATGGGTGTGTGTTACATTAGATTCACTAGTAGCAGTGAGAAAAACATCACGGGGTGGTGCGCATTGTATGGGTGTGTGTTACATTAGATTCACTAGTAGCAGTGAGAAAAACATCACGGGGTGGTGCGCATTGTATGGGTGTGTGTTACATTAGATTCACTAGTAGCAGTGAGAAAAACATCACGGGGTGGTGCGCATTGTATGGGTGTGTGTTACATTAGATTCACTAGTAGCAGTGAGAAAAACATCACGGGGTGGTGCGCATTGTATGGGTGTGTGTTACATTAGATTCACTAGTAGCAGTGAGAAAAACATCACGGGGTGGTGCGCATTGTATGGGTGTGTGTTACATTACATTCACTAGTAGGAGTGAGAAAAACATCACGGGGTGGTGCGCATTGTATGGGTGTGTGTTACATTACATTCACTAGTAGGAGTGAGAAAAACATCACGGGGTGGTGCGCATTTTATGGGTGTGTGTTACATTGGATTCACTAGTAGGAGTGAGAAAAACATCACGGGGTGGTGCGCATTGTATGGGTGTGTGTTACATTACATTCACTAGTAGGAGTGAGAAAAACATCACGGGGTGGTGCGCATTGTATGGGTGTGTGTTACATTACATTCACTAGTAGGAGTGAGAAAAACATCACGGGGTGGTGCGCATTGTATGGGTGTGTGTTACATTACATTCACTAGTAGGAGTGAGAAAAACATCACGGGGTGGTGCGCATTGTATGGGTGTGTGTTACATTACATTCACTAGTAGGAGTGAGAAAAACATCACGGGGTGGTGCGCATTGTATGGGTGTGTGTTACATTACATTCACTAGTAGGAGTGAGAAAAACATCACGGGGTGGTGCGCATTGTATGGGTGTGTTACATTGGATTCACTAGTAGGAGTGAGAAAAACATCAGGGGGTGGTGCGCATTGTATGGGAGTGTGTTACATTAGATTCACTAGTAGCAGTGAGAAAAACATCACGGGGTGGTGCGCATTGTATGGGTGTGTGTTACATTACATTCACTAGTAGGAGTGAGAAAAACATCACGGGGTGGTGCGCATTGTATGGGTGTGTGTTACATTACATTCACTAGTAGGAGTGAGAAAAACATCACGGGGTGGTGCGCATTGTATGGGTGTGTGTTACATTACATTCACTAGTAGGAGTGAGAAAAACATCACGCGGTGGTGCGCATAGTATGGGTGTGTGTTACATTACATTCACTAGTAGGAGTGAGAAAAACATCACGGGGTGGTGCGCATTGTATGGGTGTGTGTTACATTAAATTCACTAGTAGGAGTGAGAAAAACATCACGGGGTGGTGCGCATTGTATGGGTGTGTGTTACATTACATTCACTAGTAGGAGTGAGAAAAACATCACGGGGTGGTGCGCATTGTATGGGTGTGTGTTACGTTGGATTCACTAGTAGGAGTGAGAAAAACATCACGGGGTGGTGCGCATTGTATGGGTGTGTTACATTGGATACACTAGTAGGAGTGAGAAAAACATCAGGGGGTGGTGCGCATTGTATGGGAGTGTGTTACATTAGATTCACTAGTAGCAGTGAGAAAAACATCACGGGGTGGTGCGCATTGTATGGGTGTGTGTTACATTACATTCACTAGTAGGAGTGAGAAAAACATCACGGGGTGGTGCGCATTGTATGGGTGTGTGTTACATTACATTCACTAGTAGGAGTGAGAAAAACATCACGGGGTGGTGCGCATTGTATGGGTGTGTGTTACATTACATTCACTAGTAGGAGTGAGAAAAACATCACGCGGTGGTTCGCATTGTATGGGTGTGTGTTACATTACATTCACTAGTAGGAGTGAGAAAAACATCACGGGGTGGTGCGCATTGTATGGGTGTGTGTTACATTAAATTCACTATTAGGAGTGAGAAAAACATCACGGGGTGGTGCGCATTGTATGGGTGTGTGTTACATTACATTCACTAGTAGGAGTGAGAAAAACATCACGGGGTGGTGCGCATTGTATGGGTGTGTGTTACATTAGATTCACTAGTAGCAGTGAGAAAAACATCACGGGGTGGTGCGCATTGTATGGGTGTGTGTTACATTAGATTCACTAGTAGCAGTGAGAAAAACATCACGGGGTGGTGCGCATTGTATGGGTGTGTGTTACATTAGATTCACTAGTAGCAGTGAGAAAAACATCACGGGGTGGTGCGCATTGTATGGGTGTATGTTACATTAGATTCACTAGTAGCAGTGACAAAAACATCACGGGGTGGTGCGCATTGTATGGGTGTGTGTTACATTACATTCACTAGTAGCAGTGAGAAAAACATCACGGGGTGGTGCGCATTGTATGGGTGTGTGTTACATTAGATTCACTAGTAGCAGTGAGAAAAACATCACGGGGTGGTGCGCATTGTATGGGTGTGTGTTACATTAGATTCACTAGTAGCAGTGAGAAAAACATCACGGGGTGGTGCGCATTGTATGGGTGTGTGTTACATTACATTCACTAGTAGGAGTGAGAAAAACATCACGGGGTGGTGCGCATTGTATGGGTGTGTGTTACATTACATTCACTAGTAGGAGTGAGAAAAACATCATGGGGTGGTGCGCATTGTATGCGTGTGTGTTACATTAGATTCACTAGTAGGAGTGAGAAAAACATCACGGGGTGGTGCGCATTGTACGGGTGTGTGTTACATTACATTCACTAGTAGGAGTGAGAAAAACATCACGGGGTGGTGCGCATTGTATGGGTGTGTGTTGCATTGGATTCACTAGTAGGAGTGAGAAAAACATCACGGGGTGGTGCGCATTGTATGGGTGTGTTACATTGGATTCACTAGTAGGAGTGAGAAAAACATCACGGGGTGGTGCGCATTGTATGGGTGTGTGTTACATTGGATTCACTAGTAGGAGTGAGAAAAACATCACGGGGTGGTGCGCATTGTATGGGTGTGTGTTACATTACATTCACTAGTAGGAGTGAGAAAAACATCACGGGGTGGTGCGCATTGTATGGGTGTGTGTTACATTACATTCACTAGTAGGAGTGAGAAAAACATCACGGGGTGTTGCGCATTGTATGGGTGTGTGTTACATTGGATTCACTAGTAGGAGTGAGAAAAACATCACGGGGTGGTGCGCATTGTATGGGTGTGTGTTACATTAAATTCACTAGTAGCAGTGAGAAAAACATCACGGGGTGGTGCGCATTGTATGCATGTGTGTTACATTAGATTCACTAGTAGCAGTGAGAAAAACATCACGGGGTGGTGCGCATTGTATGGGTGTGTGTTACATTGGATTCACTAGTAGCAGTGAGAAAAACATCACGGGGTGGTGCGCATTGTATGGGTGTGTGTTACATTACATTCACTAGTAGGAGTGAGAAAAACATCACGCGGTGGTGCGCATTGTATGGGTGTGTGTTACATTACATTCACTAGTAGGAGTGAGAAAAACATCACGGGGTGGTGCGCATTGTATGGGTGTGTGTTACATTACATTCACTAGTAGGAGTGAGAAAAACATAACGGGGTGGTGCGCATTGTATGGGTGTGTGTTACATTACATTCACTAGTAGGAGTGAGAAAAACATCACGGGGTGGTGCGCATTGTATGGGTGTGTGTTACATTACATTCACTAGTAGGAGTGAGAAAAACATCACGGGGTGGTGCGCATCGTATGGGTGTGTGTTACATTAGATTCACTAGTAGGAGTGAGAAAAACATCACGGGGTGGTGCGCATCGTATGGGTGTGTGTTACATTGGATTCACTAGTAGGAGTGAGAAAAACATCACGGGGTGGTGCGCATCGTATGGGTGTGTTACAGTGGATTCACTAGTAGGAGTGAGAAAAACATCACGGGGTGGTGCGCATTGTATGGGTGTGTGTTACATTGGATTCACTAGTAGGAGTGAGAAAAACATCACGGGGTGGTGCGCATTGTATGGGTGTGTGTTACATTAGATTCACTAGTAGCAGTGAGAAAAACATCACGGGGTGGTGCGCATTGTATGGGTGTGTGTTACATTACATTCACTAGTAGCAGTGAGAAAAACATCACGGGGTGGTGCGCATTGTATGGGTGTGTGTTACATTACATTCACTAGTAGGAGTGAGAAAAACATCACGGGGTGGTGCGCATTGTATGGGTGTGTGTTACATTACATTCACTAGTAGGAGTGAGAAAAACATCACGGGGTGGTGCGCATTGTATGGGTGTGTGTTACATTACATTCACTAGTAGGAGTGAGAAAAACATCACGGGGTGGTGCGCATTGTATGGGTGTGTGTTACATTACATTCACTAGTAGGAGTGAGAAAAACATCACGGGGTGGTGCGCATTGTATGGGTGTGTGTTACATTACATTCACTAGTAGGAGTGAGAAAAACATCACGGGGTGGTGCGCATTGTATGGGTGTGTGTTACATTACATTCACTAGTAGGAGTGAGAAAAACATCACGGGGTGGTGCGCATTGTATGGGTGTGTGTTACATTACATTCACTAGTAGGAGTGAGAAAAACATCACGGGGTGGTGCGCATTGTATGGGTGTGTGTTACATTGGATTCACTAGTAGGAGTGAGAAAAACATCACGGGGTGGTGCGCATTGTATGGGTGTGTTACATTGGATTCACTAGTAGGAGTGAGAAAAACATCACGGGGTGGTGCGCATTGTATGGGTGTGTGTTACATTGGATTCACTAGTAGGAGTGAGAAAAACATCACGGGGTGGTGCGCATTCTATGGGTGTGTGTTACATTACATTCACTAGTAGGAGTGAGAAAAACATCACGGAGTGGTGCGCATTGTATGGGTGTGTGTTACATTACATTCACTAGTAGGAGTGAGAAAAACATCACGGGGTGGTGCGCATTGTATGGGTGTGTGTTACATTACATTCACTAGTAGCAGTGAGAAAAACATCACGGGGTGGTGCGCATTGTATCGGTGTGTGTTACATTACATTCACTAGTAGGAGTGAGAAAAACATCACGGGGTGGTGCACATTGTATGGGTGTGTGTTACATTAGATTCACTAGTAGCAGTGAGAAAAACATCACGGGGTGGTTCGCATTGTATGGGTGTGTTACATTAGATTCACTAGTAGCAGTGAGAAAAACATCACGGGGTGGTGCGCATTGTATGGGTGTGTGTTACATTACATTCACTAGTAGGAGTGAGAAAAACATCACGGGGTGGTGCGCATTGTATGGGTGTGTGTTACATTAGATTCACTAGTAGCAGTGAGAAAAGCATCACGGGGTGGTGCGCATTGTATGGGTGTGTGTTACATTAGATTCACTAGTAGCAGTGAGAAAAACATCACGGGGTGGTGCGCATTGTATGGGTGTGTGTTACATTAGATTCACTAGTAGCAGTGAGAAAAACATCACGGGGTGGTGCGCATCGTATGGGTGTGTGTTACATTAGATTCACTAGTAGGAGTGAGAAAAACATCACGGGGTGGTGCGCATCGTATGGGTGTGTTACAGTGGATTCACTAGTAGGAGTGAGAAAAACATCACGGGGTGGTGCGCATTGTATGGGTGTGTGTTACATTGGATTCACTAGTAGGAGTGAGAAAAACATCACGGGGTGGTGCGCATTCTATGGGTGTGTGTTACATTACATTCACTAGTAGGAGTGAGAAAAACATCACGGAGTGGTGCGCATTGTATGGGTGTGTGTTACATTACATTCACTAGTAGGAGTGAGAAAAACATCACGGGGTGGTGCGCATTGTATGGGTATGTGTTACATTACATTCACTAGTAGCAGTGAGAAAAACATCACGGGGTGGTGCGCATTGTATCGGTGTGTGTTACATTACATTCACTAGTAGCAGTGAGAAAAACATAACGGGGTGGTGCGCATTGTATGGGTGTGTGTTACATTAGATTCACTAGTAGCAGTGAGAAAAACATCACGGGGTGGTGCGCATTGTATGGGTGTGTTACATTAGATTCACTAGTAGGAGTGAGAAAAACATCACGGGGTGGTGCGCATTGTATGGGTGTGTGTTACATTACATTCACTAGTAGGAGTGAGAAAAACATCACGGGGTGGTGCGCATTGTATGGGTGTGTGTTACATTAGATTCACTAGTAGCAGTGAGAAAAGCATCACGGGGTGGTGCGCATTGTATGGGTGTGTGTTACATTAGATTCACTAGTAGCAGTGAGAAAAACATCACGGGGTGGTGCGCATTGTATGGGTGTGTGTTACATTAGATTCACTAGTAGCAGTGAGAAAAACATCACGGGGTGGTGCGCATCGTATGGGTGTGTGTTACATTAGATTCACTAGTAGGAGTGAGAAAAACATCACGGGGTGGTGTGCATTGTATGGGTGTGTGTTACATTAGATTCCCTAGTAGCAGTGAGAAAAACATAACGGGGTGGTGCGCATTGTATGGGTGTGTGTTACATTGGATTCACTAGTAGGAGTGAGAAAAACATCACGGGGTGGTGCGCATTGTATGGGTGTGTGTTACATTAGATTCACTAGTAGCAGTGTGAAAAACATCACGGGGTGGTGCGCATTGTATGCGTGTGTGTTACATTAGATTCACTAGTAGCAGTGAGAAAAACATCACGGGGTGGTGCGCATTGTATGGGTGTGTCTTACATTAGATTCACTAGTAGCAGTGAGAAAAACATCACGGGGTGGTGCGCATTGTATGGGTGTGTGTTACATTAGATTCACTAGTAGCAGTGAGAAAAACATCACGGGGTGGTGCGCATTGTATGGGTGTGTGTTACATTACATTCACTAGTAGCAGTGAGAAAAACATCACGGGGTGGTGCGCATTGTATGGGTGTGTGTTACATTAGATTCACTAGTAGCAGTGAGAAAAACATCACGGGGTGGTGCGCATTGTATGGGTGTGTGTTACATTAGATTCACTAGTAGCAGTGAGAAAAACATCACGGGGTGGTGCGCATTGTATGGGTGTGTCTTACATTAGATTCACTAGTAGCAGTGAGAAAAACATCACGGGGTGGTGCGCATTGTATGGGTGTGTGTTACATTACATTCACTAGTAGGAGTGAGAAAAACATCATGGGGTGGTGCGCATTGTATGGGTGTGTGTTACATTACATTCACTAGTAGGAGTGAGAAAAACATCACGGGGTGGTGCGCATTGTATGGGTGTGTGTTACATTAGATTCACTATTAGGAGTGAGAAAAACATCACGGGGTGGTGCGCATTGTACGGGTGTGTGTTACATTACATTCACTAGTAGGAGTGAGAAAAACATCACGGGGTGGTGCGCATTGTATGGGTGTGTGTTGCATTGGATTCACTAGTAGGAGTGAGAAAAACATCACGGGGTGGTGCGCATTGTATGGGTGTGTTACATTGGATTCACTAGTAGGAGTGAGAAAAACATCACGGGGTGGTGCGCATTGTATGGGTGTGTGTTACATTGGATTCACTAGTAGGAGTGAGAAAAACATCACGGGGTGGTGCGCATTGTATGGGTGTGTGTTACATTACATTCACTAGTAGGAGTGAGAAAAACATCACGGCGTGGTGCGCATTGTATGGGTGTGTGTTACATTACATTCACTAGTACGAGTGAGAAAAACATCACGGGGTGTTGCGCATTGTATGGGTGTGTGTTACATTGGATTCACTAGTAGGAGTGAGAAAAACATCACGGGGTAGTGCGCATTGTATGGGTGTTTGTTACATTAGATTCACTAGTAGCAGTGAGAAAAACATCACGGGGTGGTGCGCATTGTATGTATGTGTGTTACATTAGATTCACTAGTAGCAGTGAGAAAAACATCACGGGGTGGTGCGCATTGTATGGGTGTGTGTTACATTGGATTCACTAGTAGCAGTGAGAAAAACATCACGGGGTGGTGCGCATTGTATGGGTGTGTGTTACATTACATTCACTAGTAGGAGTGAGAAAAACATCACGCGGTGGTGCGCATTGTATGGGTGTGTGTTACATTACATTCACTAGTAGGAGTGAGAAAAACATCACGGGGTGGTGCGCATTGTATGGGTGTGTGTTACATTACATTCACTAGTAGGAGTGAGAAAAACATAACGGGGTGGTGCGCATTGTATGGGTGTGTGTTACATTACATTCACTAGTAGGAGTGAGAAAAACATCACGGGGTGGTGCGCATTGTATGGGTGTGTGTTACATTACATTCACTAGTAGGAGTGAGAAAAACATCACGGGGTGGTGCGCATCGTATTGGTGTGTGTTACATTAGATTCACTAGTAGGAGTGAGAAAAACATCACGGGGTGGTGCGCATCGTATGGGTGTGTGTTACATTGGATTCACTAGTAGGAGTGAGAAAAACATCACGGGGTGGTGCGCATTGTATGGGTGTGTTACATTGGATTCACTAGTAGGAGTGAGAAAAACATCAGGGGGTGGTGCGCATTGTATGGGAGTGTGTTACATTAGATTCACTAGTAGCAGTGAGAAAAACATCACGGGGTGGTGCGCATTGTATGGGTGTGTGTTACATTACATTCACTAGTAGGAGTGAGAAAAACATCACGGGGTGGTGCGCATTGTATGGGTGTGTGTTACATTACATTCACTAGTAGGAGTGAGAAAAACATCACGGGGTGGTGTGCATTGTATGGGTGTGTGTTACATTACATTCACTAGTAGGAGTGAGAAAAACATCACGGGGTGGGGCGCATTGTATGGGTGTGTGTTACATTACATTCACTAGTAGGAGTGAGAAAAACATCACGGGGTGGTGCGCATTGTATGGGTGTGTGTTACATTACATTCACTAGTAGGAGTGAGAAAAACATCACGGGGTGGTGCGCATCGTATGGGTGTGTGTTACATTAGATTCACTAGTAGGAGTGAGAAAAACATCACGGGGTGGTGCGCATCGTATGGGTGTGTGTTACATTGGATTCACTAGTAGGAGTGAGAAAAACATCACGGGGTGGTGCGCATTGTATGGGTGTGTGTTACATTAGATTCACTAGTAGCAGTGAGAAAAACATCACGGGGTGGTGCGCATTGTATGGGTGTGTGTTACATTACATTCACTAGTAGCAGTGAGAAAAACATCACGGGGTGGTGCGCATTGTATGGGTGTGTGTTACATTACATTCACTAGTAGGAGTGAGAAAAACATCACGGGGTGGTGCGCATTGTATGGGTGTGTGTTACATTACATTCACTAGTAGGAGTGAGAAAAACATCACGGGGTGGTGCGCATTGTATGGGTGTGTGTTACATTACATTCACTAGTAGGAGTGAGAAAAACATCACGGGGTGGTGCGCATTGTATGGGTGTGTGTTACATTACATTCACTAGTAGGAGTGAGAAAAACATCACGGGGTGGTGCGCATTGTATGGGTGTGTGTTACATTACATTCACTAGTAGGAGTGAGAAAAACATCACGGGGTGGTGCGCATTGTATGGGTGTGTGTTACATTACATTCACGAGTAGGAGTGAGAAAAACATCACGGGGTGGTGCGCATTGTATGGGTGTGTGTTACATTACATTCACTAGTAGGAGTGAGAAAAACATCACGGGGTGGTGCGCATTGTATGGGTGTGTGTTACATTGGATTCACTAGTAGGAGTGAGAAAAACATCACGGGGTGGTGCGCATTGTATGGGTGTGTTACATTGGATTCACTAGTAGGAGTGAGAAAAACATCACGGGGTGGTGCGCATTGTATGGGTGTGTGTTACATTGGATTCACTAGTAGGAGTGAGAAAAACATCACGGGGTGGTGCGCATTCTATGGGTGTGTGTTACATTACATTCACTAGTAGGAGTGAGAAAAACATCACGGAGTGGTGCGCATTGTATGGGTGTGTGTTACATTACATTCACTAGTAGGAGTGAGAAAAACATCACGGGGTGGTGCGCATTGTATGGGTGTGTGTTACATTACATTCACTAGTAGCAGTGAGAAAAACATCACGGGGTGGTGCGCATTGTATCGGTGTGTGTTACATTACATTCACTAGTAGCAGTGAGAAAAACATCACGGGGTGGTGCACATTGTATGGGTGTGTGTTACATTAGATTCACTAGTAGCAGTGAGAAAAACATCACGGGGTGGTGCGCATTGTATGGGTGTGTTACATTAGATTCACTAGTAACAGTGAGAAAAACATCACGGGGTGGTGCGCATTGTATGGGTGTGTGTTACATTACATTCACTAGTAGGAGTGAGAAAAACATCACGGGGTGGTGCGCATTGTATGGGTGTGTGTTACATTAGATTCACTAGTAGCAGTGAGAAAAGCATCACGGGGTGGTGCGCATTGTATGGGTGTGTGTTACATTAGATTCACTAGTAGCAGTGAGAAAAACATCACGGGGTGGTGCGCATTGTATGGGTGTGTGTTACATTAGATTCACTAGTAGCAGTGAGAAAAACATCACGGGGTGGTGCGCATCGTATGGGTGTGTGTTACATTAGATTCACTAGTAGGAGTGAGAAAAACATCACGGGGTGGTGCGCATCGTATGGGTGTGTTACAGTGGATTCACTAGTAGGAGTGAGAAAAACATCACGGGGTGGTGCGCATTGTATGGGTGTGTGTTACATTGGATTCACTAGTAGGAGTGAGAAAAACATCACGGGGTGGTGCGCATTCTATGGGTGTGTGTTACATTACATTCACTAGTAGGAGTGAGAAAAACATCACGGAGTGGTGCGAATTGTATGGGTGTGTGTTACATTACATTCACTAGTAGGAGTGAGAAAAACATCACGGGGTGGTGCGCATTGTATGGGTGTGTGTTACATTACATTCACTAGTAGCAGTGAGAAAAACATCACGGGGTGGTGCGCATTGTATCGGTGTGTGTTACATTACATTCACTAGTAGCAGTGAGAAAAACATAACGGGATGGTGCGCATTGTATGGGTGTGTGTTACATTAGATTCACTAGTAGCAGTGAGAAAAACATCACGGGGTGGTGCGCATTGTATGGGTGTGTTACATTAGATTCACTAGTAGGAGTGAGAAAAACATCACGGGGTGGTGCGCATTGTATGGGTGTGTGTTACATTACATTCACTAGTAGGAGTGAGAAAAACATCACGGGGTGGTGCGCATTGTATGGGTGTGTGTTACATTAGATTCACTAGTAGCAGTGAGAAAAGCATCACGGGGTGGTGCGCATTGTATGGGTGTGTGTTACATTAGATTCACTAGTAGCAGTGAGAAAAACATCACGGGGTGGTGCGCATTGTATGGGTGTGTGTTACATTAGATTCACTAGTAGCAGTGAGAAAAACATCACGGGGTGGTGCGCATCGTATGGGTGTGTGTTACATTAGATTCACTAGTAGGAGTGAGAAAAACATCACGGGGTGGTGTGCATTGTATGGGTGTGTGTTACATTAGATTCCCTAGTAGCAGTGAGAAAAACATAACGGGGTGGTGCGCATTGTATGGGTGTGTGTTACATTGGATTCACTAGTAGGAGTGAGAAAAACATCACGGGGTGGTGCGCATTGTATGGGTGTGTGTTACATTAGATTCACTAGTAGCAGTGTGAAAAACATCACGGGGTGGTGCGCATTGTATGCGTGTGTGTTACATTAGATTCACTAGTAGCAGTGAGAAAAACATCACGGGGTGGTGCGCATTGTATGGGTGTGTCTTACATTAGATTCACTAGTAGCAGTGAGAAAAACATCACGGGGTGGTGCGCATTGTATGGGTGTGTGTTACATTAGATTCACTAGTAGCAGTGAGAAAAACATCACGGGGTGGTGCGCATTGTATGGGTGTGTGTTACATTACATTCACTAGTAGCAGTGAGAAAAACATCACGGGGTGGTGCGCATTGTATGGGTGTGTGTTACATTAGATTCACTAGTAGCAGTGAGAAAAACATCACGGGGTGGTGCGCATTGTATGGGTGTGTGTTACATTAGATTCACTAGTAGCAGTGAGAAAAATATCACGGGGTGGTGCGCATTGTATGGGTGTGTCTTACATTAGATTCACTAGTAGCAGTGAGAAAAACATCACGGGGTGGTGCGCATTGTATGGGTGTGTGTTACATTACATTCACTAGTAGGAGTGAGAAAAACATCACGGGGTGGTGCGCATTGTATGGGTGTGTGTTACATTACATTCACTAGTAGGAGTGAGAAAAACATCTCGGGGTGGTGCGCATTGTATGGGTGTGTGTTACATTAGATTCACTATTAGGAGTGAGAAAAACATCACGGGGTGGTGCGCATTGTACGGGTGTGTGTTACATTACATTCACTAGTACGAGTGAGAAAAACATCACGGGGTGGTGCGCATTGTATGGGTGTGTGTTGCATTGGATTCACTAGTAGGAGTGAGAAAAACATCACGGGGTGGTGCGCATTGTATGGGTGTGTTACATTGGATTCACTAGTAGGAGTGAGAAAAACATCACGGGGTGGTGCGCATTGTATGGGTGTGTGTTACATTGGATTCACTAGTAGGAGTGAGAAAAACATCACGGGGTGGTGCGCATTGTATGGGTGTGTGTTACATTACATTCACTAGTAGGAGTGAGAAAAACATCACGGCGTGGTGCGCATTGTATGGGTGTGTGTTACATTACATTCACTAGTACGAGTGAGAAAAACATCACGGGGTGTTGCGCATTGTATGGGTGTGTGTTACATTGGATTCACTAGTAGGAGTGAGAAAAACATCACGGGGTAGTGCGCATTGTATGGGTGTTTGTTACATTAGATTCACTAGTAGCAGTGAGAAAAACATCACGGGGTGGTGCGCATTGTATGCATGTGTGTTACATTAGATTCACTAGTAGCAGTGAGAAAAACATCACGGGGTGGTGCGCATTGTATGGGTGTGTGTTACATTGGATTCACTAGTAGCAGTGAGAAAAACATCACGGGGTGGTGCGCATTGTATGGGTGTGTGTTACATTACATTCACTAGTAGGAGTGAGAAAAACATCACGCGGTGGTGCGCATTGTATGGGTGTGTGTTACATTACATTCACTAGTAGGAGTGAGAAAAACATCACGGGGTGGTGCGCATTGTATGGGTGTGTGTTACATTACATTCACTAGTAGGAGTGAGAAAAACATAACGGGGTGGTGCGCATTGTATGGGTGTGTGTTACATTACATTCACTAGTAGGAGTGAGAAAAACATCACGGGGTGGTGCGCATTGTATGGGTGTGTGTTACATTACATTCACTAGTAGGAGTGAGAAAAACATCACGGGGTGGTGCGCATCGTATGGGTGTGTGTTACATTAGATTCACTAGTAGGAGTGAGAAAAACATCACGGGGTGGTGCGCATCGTATGGGTGTGTGTTACATTGGATTCACTAGTAGGAGTGAGAAAAACATCACGGGGTGGTGCGCATTGTATGGGTGTGTTACATTGGATTCACTAGTAGGAGTGAGAAAAACATCAGGGGGTGGTGCGCATTGTATGGGAGTGTGTTACATTAGATTCACTAGTAGCAGTGAGAAAAACATCACGGGGTGGTGCGCATTGTATGGGTGTGTGTTACATTACATTCACTAGTAGGAGTGAGAAAAACATCACGGGGTGGTGCGCATTGTATGGGTGTGTGTTACATTACATTCACTAGTAGGAGTGAGAAAAACATCACGGGGTGGTGTGCATTGTATGGGTGTGTGTTACATTACATTCACTAGTAGGAGTGAGAAAAACATCACGGGGTGGTGCGCATTGTATGGGTGTGTGTTACATTACATTCACTAGTAGGAGTGAGAAAAACATCACGGGGTGGTGCGCATTGTATGGGTGTGTGTTACATTACATTCACTAGTAGCAGTGAGAAAAACATCACGGGGTGGTGCGCATTGTATCGGTGTGTGTTACATTACATTCACTAGTAGCAGTGAGAAAAACATAACGGGATGGTGCGCATTGTATGGGTGTGTGTTACATTAGATTCACTAGTAGCAGTGAGAAAAACATCACGGGGTGGTGCGCATTGTATGGGTGTGTTACATTAGATTCACTAGTAGGAGTGAGAAAAACATCACGGGGTGGTGCGCATTGTATGGGTGTGTGTTACATTACATTCACTAGTAGGAGTGAGAAAAACATCACGGGGTGGTGCGCATTGTATGGGTGTGTGTTACATTAGATTCACTAGTAGCAGTGAGAAAAGCATCACGGGGTGGTGCGCATTGTATGGGTGTGTGTTACATTAGATTCACTAGTAGCAGTGAGAAAAACATCACGGGGTGGTGCGCATTGTATGGGTGTGTGTTACATTAGATTCACTAGTAGCAGTGAGAAAAACATCACGGGGTGGTGCGCATCGTATGGGTGTGTGTTACATTAGATTCACTAGTAGGAGTGAGAAAAACATCACGGGGTGGTGTGCATTGTATGGGTGTGTGTTACATTAGATTCCCTAGTAGCAGTGAGAAAAACATAACGGGGTGGTGCGCATTGTATGGGTGTGTGTTACATTGGATTCACTAGTAGGAGTGAGAAAAACATCACGGGGTGGTGCGCATTGTATGGGTGTGTGTTACATTAGATTCACTAGTAGCAGTGTGAAAAACATCACGGGGTGGTGCGCATTGTATGCGTGTGTGTTACATTAGATTCACTAGTAGCAGTGAGAAAAACATCACGGGGTGGTGCGCATTGTATGGGTGTGTCTTACATTAGATTCACTAGTAGCAGTGAGAAAAACATCACGGGGTGGTGCGCATTGTATGGGTGTGTGTTACATTAGATTCACTAGTAGCAGTGAGAAAAACATCACGGGGTGGTGCGCATTGTATGGGTGTGTGTTACATTACATTCACTAGTAGCAGTGAGAAAAACATCACGGGGTGGTGCGCATTGTATGGGTGTGTGTTACATTAGATTCACTAGTAGCAGTGAGAAAAACATCACGGGGTGGTGCGCATTGTATGGGTGTGTGTTACATTAGATTCACTAGTAGCAGTGAGAAAAATATCACGGGGTGGTGCGCATTGTATGGGTGTGTCTTACATTAGATTCACTAGTAGCAGTGAGAAAAACATCACGGGGTGGTGCGCATTGTATGGGTGTGTGTTACATTACATTCACTAGTAGGAGTGAGAAAAACATCACGGGGTGGTGCGCATTGTATGGGTGTGTGTTACATTACATTCACTAGTAGGAGTGAGAAAAACATCTCGGGGTGGTGCGCATTGTATGGGTGTGTGTTACATTAGATTCACTATTAGGAGTGAGAAAAACATCACGGGGTGGTGCGCATTGTACGGGTGTGTGTTACATTACATTCACTAGTACGAGTGAGAAAAACATCACGGGGTGGTGCGCATTGTATGGGTGTGTGTTGCATTGGATTCACTAGTAGGAGTGAGAAAAACATCACGGGGTGGTGCGCATTGTATGGGTGTGTTACATTGGATTCACTAGTAGGAGTGAGAAAAACATCACGGGGTGGTGCGCATTGTATGGGTGTGTGTTACATTGGATTCACTAGTAGGAGTGAGAAAAACATCACGGGGTGGTGCGCATTGTATGGGTGTGTGTTACATTACATTCACTAGTAGGAGTGAGAAAAACATCACGGCGAGGTGCGCATTGTATGGGTGTGTGTTACATTACATTCACTAGTACGAGTGAGAAAAACATCACGGGGTGTTGCGCATTGTATGGGTGTGTGTTACATTGGATTCACTAGT
The DNA here is from genome assembly GCF_034190915.1 of Cavia porcellus. Taxonomy (NCBI): domain Eukaryota; kingdom Metazoa; phylum Chordata; class Mammalia; order Rodentia; family Caviidae; genus Cavia; species Cavia porcellus. The sequence goes on along the minus strand of NW_026947853.1, from coordinate 67,779 downwards.
AGGAGTGAGAAAAACATCACGGGGTAGTGCGCATTGTATGGGTGTTTGTTACATTAGATTCACTAGTAGCAGTGAGAAAAACATCACGGGGTGGTGCGCATTGTATGCATGTGTGTTACATTAGATTCACTAGTAGCAGTGAGAAAAACATCACGGGGTGGTGCGCATTGTATGGGTGTGTGTTACATTGGATTCACTAGTAGCAGTGAGAAAAACATCACGGGGTGGTGCGCATTGTATGGGTGTGTGTTACATTACATTCACTAGTAGGAGTGAGAAAAACATCACGCGGTGGTGCGCATTGTATGGGTGTGTGTTACATTACATTCACTAGTAGGAGTGAGAAAAACATCACGGGGTGGTGCGCATTGTATGGGTGTGTGTTACATTACATTCACTAGTAGGAGTGAGAAAAACATAACGGGGTGGTGCGCATTGTATGGGTGTGTGTTACATTACATTCACTAGTAGGAGTGAGAAAAACATCACGGGGTGGTGCGCATTGTATGGGTGTGTGTTACATTACATTCACTAGTAGGAGTGAGAAAAACATCACGGGGTGGTGCGCATCGTATGGGTGTGTGTTACATTAGATTCACTAGTAGGAGTGAGAAAAACATCACGGGGTGGTGCGCATCGTATGGGTGTGTGTTACATTGGATTCACTAGTAGGAGTGAGAAAAACATCACGGGGTGGTGCGCATTGTATGGGTGTGTTACATTGGATTCACTAGTAGGAGTGAGAAAAACATCAGGGGGTGGTGCGCATTGTATGGGAGTGTGTTACATTAGATTCACTAGTAGCAGTGAGAAAAACATCACGGGGTGGTGCGCATTGTATGGGTGTGTGTTACATTACATTCACTAGTAGGAGTGAGAAAAACATCACGGGGTGGTGCGCATTGTATGGGTGTGTGTTACATTACATTCACTAGTAGGAGTGAGAAAAACATCACGGGGTGGTGTGCATTGTATGGGTGTGTGTTACATTACATTCACTAGTAGGAGTGAGAAAAACATCACGGGGTGGTGCGCATTGTATGGGTGTGTGTTACATTACATTCACTAGTAGGAGTGAGAAAAACATCACGGGGTGGTGCGCATTGTATGGGTGTGTGTTACATTACATTCACTAGTAGGAGTGAGAAAAACATCACGGGGTGGTGCGCATCGTATGGTTGTGTGTTACATTAGATTCACTAGTAGGAGTGAGAAAAACATCACGGGGTGGTGCGCATCGTATGGGTGTGTGTTACATTGGATTCACTAGTAGGAGTGAGAAAAACATCACGGGGTGGTGCGCATTGTATGGGTGTGTTACATTGGATTCACTAGTAGGAGTGAGAAAAACATCAGGGGGTGGTGCGCATTGTATGGGTGTGTGTTACATTGGATTCACTAGTAGGAGTGAGAAAAACATCACGGGGTGGTGCGCATTGTATGGGTGTGTGTTACATTACATTCACTAGTAGGAGTGAGAAAAACATCACGGCGTGGTGCGCATTGTATGGGTGTGTGTTACATTACATTCACTAGTACGAGTGAGAAAAACATCACGGGGTGTTGCGCATTGTATGGGTGTGTGTTACATTGGATTCACTAGTAGGAGTGAGAAAAACATCACGGGGTAGTGCGCATTGTATGGGTGTTTGTTACATTAGATTCACTAGTAGCAGTGAGAAAAACATCACGGGGTGGTGCGCATTGTATGCATGTGTGTTACATTAGATTCACTAGTAGCAGTGAGAAAAACATCACGGGGTGGTGCGCATCGTATGGGTGTGTGTTACATTAGATTCACTAGTAGGAGTGAGAAAAACATCACGGGGTGGTGCGCATCGTATGGGTGTGTGTTACATTGGATTCACTAGTAGGAGTGAGAAAAACATCACGGGGTGGTGCGCATTGTATGGGTGTGTTACATTGGATTCACTAGTAGGAGTGAGAAAAACATCAGGGGGTGGTGCGCATTGTATGGGAGTGTGTTACATTAGATTCACTAGTAGCAGTGAGAAAAACATCACGGGGTGGTGCGCATTGTATGGGTGTGTGTTACATTACATTCACTAGTAGGAGTGAGAAAAACATCACGGGGTGGTGCGCATTGTATGGGTGTGTGTTACATTACATTCCCTAGTAGGAGTGAGAAAAACATCACGGGGTGGTGTGCATTGTATGGGTGTGTGTTACATTACATTCACTAGTAGGAGTGAGAAAAACATCACGGGGTGGTGCGCATTGTATGGGTGTGTGTTACATTACATTCACTAGTAGGAGTGAGAAAAACATCACGGGGTGGTGCGCATTGTATGGGTGTGTGTTACATTACATTCACTAGTAGGAGTGAGAAAAACATCACGGGGTGGTGCGCATCGTATGGGTGTGTGTTACATTAGATTCACTAGTAGGAGTGAGAAAAACATCACGGGGTGGTGCGCATCGTATGGGTGTGTGTTACATTGGATTCACTAGTAGGAGTGAGAAAAACATCACGGGGTGGTGCGCATTGTATGGGTGTGTTACATTGGATTCACTAGTAGGAGTGAGAAAAACATCAGGGGGTGGTGCGCATTGTATGGGTGTGTGTTACATTGGATTCACTAGTAGGAGTGAGAAAAACATCACGGGGTGGTGCGCATTGTATGGGTGTGTGTTACATTACATTCACTAGTAGGAGTGAGAAAAACATCACGGCGTGGTGCGCATTGTATGGGTGTGTGTTACATTACATTCACTAGTACGAGTGAGAAAAACATCACGGGGTGTTGCGCATTGTATGGGTGTGTGTTACATTGGATTCACTAGTAGGAGTGAGAAAAACATCACGGGGTAGAGCGCATTGTATGGGTGTTTGTTACATTAGATTCACTAGTAGCAGTGAGAAAAACATCACGGGGTGGTGCGCATTGTATGCATGTGTGTTACATTAGATTCACTAGTAGCAGTGAGAAAAACATCACGGGGTGGTGCGCATTGTATGGGTGTGTGTTACATTGGATTCACTAGTAGCAGTGAGAAAAACATCACGGGGTGGTGCGCATTGTATGGGTGTGTGTTACATTACATTCACTAGTAGGAGTGAGAAAAACATCACGCGGTGGTGCGCATTGTATGGGTGTGTGTTACATTACATTCACTAGTAGGAGTGAGAAAAACATAACGGGGTGGTGCGCATTGTATGGGTGTGTGTTACATTACATTCACTAGTAGGAGTGAGAAAAACATCACGGGGTGGTGCGCATTGTATGGGTGTGTGTTACATTACATTCACTAGTAGGAGTGAGAAAAACATCACGGGGTGGTGCGCATCGTATGGGTGTGTGTTACATTAGATTCACTAGTAGGAGTGAGAAAAACATCACGGGGTGGTGCGCATCGTATGGGTGTGTGTTACATTGGATTCACTAGTAGGAGTGAGAAAAACATCACGGGGTGGTGCGCATTGTATGGGTGTGTTACATTGGATTCACTAGTAGGAGTGAGAAAAACATCAGGGGGTGGTGCGCATTGTATGGGAGTGTGTTACATTAGATTCACTAGTAGCAGTGAGAAAAACATCACGGGGTGGTGCGCATTGTATGGGTGTGTGTTACATTACATTCACTAGTAGGAGTGAGAAAAACATCACGGGGTGGTGCGCATTGTATGGGTGTGTGTTACATTACATTCACTAGTAGGAGTGAGAAAAACATCACGGGGTGGTGTGCATTGTATGGGTGTGTGTTACATTACATTCACTAGTAGGAGTGAGAAAAACATCACGGGGTGGTGCGCATTGTATGGGTGTGTGTTACATTACATTCACTAGTAGGAGTGAGAAAAACATCACGGGGTGGTGCGCATTGTATGGGTGTGTGTTACATTACATTCACTAGTAGGAGTGAGAAAAACATCACGGGGTGGTGCGCATCGTATGGGTGTGTGTTACATTAGATTCACTAGTAGGAGTGAGAAAAACATCACGGGGTGGTGCGCATCGTATGGGTGTGTGTTACATTGGATTCACTAGTAGGAGTGAGAAAAACATCACGGGGTGGTGCGCATTGTATGGGTGTGTTACATTGGATTCACTAGTAGGAGTGAGAAAAACATCAGGGGGTGGTGCGCATTGTATGGGAGTGTGTTACATTAGATTCACTAGTAGCAGTGAGAAAAACATCACGGGGTGGTGCGCATTGTATGGGTGTGTGTTACATTACATTCACTAGTAGGAGTGAGAAAAACATCACGGGGTGGTGCGCATTGTATGGGTGTGTGTTACATTACATTCACTAGTAGGAGTGAGAAAAACATCACGGGGTGGTGCGCATTGTATGGGTGTGTGTTACATTACATTCACTAGTAGTAGTGAGAAAAACATCACGCGGTGGTGCGCATAGTATGGGTGTGTGTTACATTACATTCACTAGTAGGAGTGAGAAAAACATCACGGGGTGGTGCGCATTGTATGGGTGTGTGTTACATTAAATTCACTAGTAGGAGTGAGAAAAACATCACGGGGTGGTGCGCATTGTATGGGTGTGTGTTACATTACATTCACTAGTAGGAGTGAGAAAAACATCACGGGGTGGTGCGCATTGTATGGGTGTGTGTTACGTTGGATTCACTAGTAGGAGTGAGAAAAACATCACGGGGTGGTGCGCATTGTATGGGTGTGTTACATTGGATACACTAGTAGGAGTGAGAAAAACATCAGGGGGTGGTGCGCATTGTATGGGAGTGTGTTACATTAGATTCACTAGTAGCAGTGAGAAAAACATCACGGGGTGGTGCGCATTGTATGGGTGTGTGTTACATTACATTCACTAGTAGGAGTGAGAAAAACATCACGGGGTGGTGCGCATTGTATGGGTGTGTGTTACATTACATTCACTAGTAGGAGTGAGAAAAACATCACGGGGTGGTGCGCATTGTATGGGTGTGTGTTACATTACATTCACTAGTAGGAGTGAGAAAAACATCACGCGGTGGTGCGCATTGTATGGGTGTGTGTTACATTACATTCACTAGTAGGAGTGAGAAAAACATCACGGGGTGGTGCGCATTGTATGGGTGTGTGTTACATTAAATTCACTATTAGGAGTGAGAAAAACATCACGGGGTGGTGCGCATTGTATGGGTGTGTGTTACATTACATTCACTAGTAGGAGTGAGAAAAACATCACGGGGTGGTGCGCATTGTATGGGTGTGTGTTACATTAGATTCACTAGTAGCAGTGAGAAAAACATCACGGGGTGGTGCGCATTGTATGGGTGTGTGTTACATTAGATTCACTAGTAGCAGTGAGAAAAACATCACGGGGTGGTGCGCATTGTATGGGTGTGTGTTACATTACATTCACTAGTAGGAGTGAGAAAAACATCACGGGGTGGTGCGCATTGTATGGGTGTGTGTTACATTAAATTCACTATTAGGAGTGAGAAAAACATCACGGGGTGGTGCGCATTGTATGGGTGTGTGTTACATTACATTCACTAGTAGGAGTGAGAAAAACATCACGGGGTGGTGCGCATTGTATGGGTGTGTGTTACATTAGATTCACTAGTAGCAGTGAGAAAAACATCACGGGGTGGTGCGCATTGTATGGGTGTGTGTTACATTAGATTCACTAGTAGCAGTGAGAAAAACATCACGGGGTGGTGCGCATTGTATGGGTGTGTGTTACATTAGATTCACTAGTAGCAGTGACAAAAACATCACGGGGTGGTGCGCATTGTATGGGTGTGTGTTACATTACATTCACTAGTAGCAGTGAGAAAAACATCACGGGGTGGTGCGCATTGTATGGGTGTGTGTTACATTAGATTCACTAGTAGCAGTGAGAAAAACATCACGGGGTGGTGCGCATTGTATGGGTGTGTCTTACATTAGATTCACTAGTAGCAGTGAGAAAAACATCACGGGGTGGTGCGCATTGTATGGGTGTGTGTTACATTACATTCACTAGTAGGAGTGAGAAAAACATCACGGGGTGGTGCGCATTGTATGGGTGTGTGTTACATTACATTCACTAGTAGGAGTGAGAAAAACATCATGGGGTGGTGCGCATTGTATGCGTGTGTGTTACATTAGATTCACTAGTAGGAGTGAGAAAAACATCACGGGGTGGTGCGCATTGTACGGGTGTGTGTTACATTACATTCACTAGTAGGAGTGAGAAAAACATCACGGGGTGGTGCGCATTGTATGGGTGTGTGTTGCATTGGATTCACTAGTAGGAGTGAGAAAAACATCACGGGGTGGTGCGCATTGTATGGGTGTGTTACATTGGATTCACTAGTAGGAGTGAGAAAAACATCACGGGGTGGTGCGCATTGTATGGGTGTGTGTTACATTGGATTCACTAGTAGGAGTGAGAAAAACATCACGGGGTGGTGCGCATTGTATGGGTGTGTGTTACATTACATTCACTAGTAGGAGTGAGAAAAACATCACGGGGTGGTGCGCATTGTATGGGTGTGTGTTACATTACATTCACTAGTAGGAGTGAGAAAAACATCACGGGGTGTTGCGCATTGTATGGGTGTGTGTTACATTGGATTCACTAGTAGGAGTGAGAAAAACATCACGGGGTGGTGCGCATTGTATGGGTGTGTGTTACATTAGATTCACTAGTAGCAGTGAGAAAAACATCACGGGGTGGTGCGCATTGTATGCATGTGTGTTACATTAGATTCACTAGTAGCAGTGAGAAAAACATCACGGGGTGGTGCGCATTGTATGGGTGTGTGTTACATTGGATTCACTAGTAGCAGTGAGAAAAACATCACGGGGTGGTGCGCATTGTATGGGTGTGTGTTACATTGCATTCACTAGTAGGAGTGAGAAAAACATCACGCGGTGGTGCGCATTGTATGGGTGTGTGTTACATTACATTCACTAGTAGGAGTGAGAAAAACATCACGGGGTGGTGCGCATTGTATGGGTGTGTGTTACATTACATTCACTAGTAGGAGTGAGAAAAACATAACGGGGTGGTGCGCATTGTATGGGTGTGTGTTACATTACATTCACTAGTAGGAGTGAGAAAAACATCACGGGGTGGTGCGCATTGTATGGGTGTGTGTTACATTACATTCACTAGTAGGAGTGAGAAAAACATCACGGGGTGGTGCGCATCGTATGGGTGTGTGTTACATTGGATTCACTAGTAGGAGTGAGAAAAACATCACGGGGTGGTGCGCATCGTATGGGTGTGTGTTACATTGGATTCACTAGTAGGAGTGAGAAAAACATCACGGGGTGGTGCGCATTGTATGGGTGTGTTACATTGGATTCACTAGTAGGAGTGAGAAAAACATCAGGGGGTGGTGCGCATTGTATGGGAGTGTGTTACATTAGATTCACTAGTAGCAGTGAGAAAAACATCACGGGGTGGTGCGCATTGTATGGGTGTGTGTTACATTACATTCACTAGTAGGAGTGAGAAAAACATCACGGGGTGGTGCGCATTGTATGGGTGTGTGTTACATTACATTCACTAGTAGGAGTGAGAAAAACATCACGGGGTGGTGCGCATTGTATGGGTGTGTGTTACATTACATTCACTAGTAGGAGTGAGAAAAACATCACGCGGTGGTGCGCATAGTATGGGTGTGTGTTACATTACATTCACTAGTAGGAGTGAGAAAAACATCACGGGGTGGTGCGCATTGTATGGGTGTGTGTTACATTAAATTCACTAGTAGGAGTGAGAAAAACATCACGGGGTGGTGCGCATTGTATGGGTGTGTGTTACATTACATTCACTAGTAGGAGTGAGAAAAACATCACGGGGTGGTGCGCATTGTATGGGTGTGTGTTACATTAGATTCACTAGTAGCAGTGAGAAAAACATCACGGGGTGGTGCGCATTGTATGGGTGTGTGTTACATTAGATTCACTAGTAGCAGTGAGAAAAACATCACGGGGTGGTGCGCATTGTATGGGTGTGTGTTACATTAGATTCACTAGTAGCAGTGAGAAAAACATCACGGGGTGGTGCGCATTGTATGGGTGTGTGTTACATTAGATTCACTAGTAGCAGTGAGAAAAACATCACGGGGTGGTGCGCATTGTATGGGTGTGTGTTACATTACATTCACTATTAGCAGTGAGAAAAACATCACGGGGTGGTGCGCATTGTATGGGTGTGTGTTACATTAGATTCACTAGTAGCAGTGAGAAAAACATCACGGGGTGGTGCGCATTGTATGGGTGTGTGTTACATTAGATTCACTAGTAGCAGTGAGAAAAACATCACGGGGTGGTGCGCATTGTATGGGTGTGTGTTACATTACATTCACTAGTAGGAGTGAGAAAAACATCACGGGGTGGTGCGCATTGTATGGGTGTGTGTTACATTACATTCACTAGTAGGAGTGAGAAAAACATCAAGGGGTGGTGCGCATTGTATGGGTGTGTGTTACATTAGATTCACTAGTAGGAGTGAGAAAAACATCACGGTTTGGTGCGCATTGTACGGGTGTGTGTTACATTACATTCACTAGTAGGAGTGAGAAAAACATCACGGGGTGGTGCGCATTGTACGGGTGTGTGTTACATTACATTCACTAGTAGCAGTGAGAAAAACATCACGGGGTGGTGCGCAATGTATGGGTTTGTGTTACATTAGATTCACTAGTAGCAGTGAGAAAAACATCACGGGGTGGTGCGCATTGTATGGGAGTGTGTTACATTAGACTCACTAGTATCAGTGAGAAAAACATCACGGGGTGGTGCGCATTGTATGGGTGTGTGTTACATTAGATTCCCTAGTAGCAGTGAGAAAAACATCACGGGGTGGTGCGCATTGTATGGGTGTGTGTTACATTAGATTCACTAGTAGGAGTGAGAAAAACATCACGGGGTGGTGCGCATTGTATGGGTTTGTGTTGCATTACATTCACTAGTAGGAGTGAGAAAAACATCACGCGGTGGTGCGCATTGTATGGGTGTGAGTTACATTAGATTCACTAGTAGGAGTGAGAAAAACATCACGGGGTGGTGCGCATTGTATGCGTGTGTGTTACATTACATTCACTAGTAGGAGTGAGAAAAACATCACGGGGTTGTGCGCATTGTATGGGTGTGTGTTACATTACATTCACTAGTAGGAGTGAGAAAAACATCACGGGGTGGTGCGCATTGTATGGGTGTGTGTTATATTAGATTCACTAGTAGCAGTGAGAAAAACATCACGGGGTGGTGCGCATTGTATGGGTGTGTGTTACATTAGATTCACTAGTAGCAGTGAGAAAAACATCACGGGGTGGTGCGCATTGTATGGGTGTGTGTTACATTAGATTCACTAGTAGCAGTGAGAAAAACATCACGGGGTGGTGCGCATTGTATGGGTGTGTGTTACATTAGATTCACTAGTAGCAGTGAGAAAAACATCACGGGGTGGTGCGCATTGTATGGGTGTGTGTTACATTAGATTCACTAGTAGCAGTGAGAAAAACATCACGGGGTGGTGCGCATTGTATGGGTGTGTGTTACATTACATTCACTAGTAGCAGTGAGAAAAACATCACGGGGTGGTGCGCATTGTATGGGTGTGTGTTACATTACATTCACTAGTAGGAGTGAGAAAAACATCACGGGGTGGTGCGCATTGTATGGGTGTGTGTTACATTACATTCACTAGTAGGAGTGAGAAAAACATCACGGGGTGGTGCGCATTGTATGGGTGTGTGTTACATTACATTCACTAGTAGGAGTGAGAAAAACATCACGGGGTGGTGCGCATTGTATGGGTGTGTGTTACATTACATTCACTAGTAGGAGTGAGAAAAACATCACGGGGTGGTGCGCATTGTATGGGTGTGTGTTACATTGGATTCACTAGTAGGAGTGAGAAAAACATCACGGGGTGGTGCGCATTCTATGGGTGTGTGTTACATTACATTCACTAGTAGGAGTGAGAAAAACATCACGGAGTGGTGCGCATTGTATGGGTGTGTTACATTAGATTCACTAGTAGCAGTGAGAAAAACATCACGGGGTGGTGCGCATTGTATGGGTGTGTGTTACATTACATTCACTAGTAGGAGTGAGAAAAACATCACGGGGTGGTGCGCATTGTATGGGTGTGTGTTACATTAGATTCACTAGTAGCAGTGAGAAAAGCATCACGGGGTGGTGCGCATTGTATGGGTGTGTGTTACATTAGATTCACTAGTAGCAGTGAGAAAAACATCACGGGGTGGTGCGCATTGTATGGGTGTGTGTTACATTAGATTCACTAGTAGCAGTGAGAAAAACATCACGGGGTGGTGCGCATCGTATGGGTGTGTGTTACATTAGATTCACTAGTAGGAGTGAGAAAAACATCACGGGGTGGTGCGCATCGTATGGGTGTGTTACAGTGGATTCACTAGTAGGAGTGAGAAAAACATCACGGGGTGGTGCGCATTGTATGGGTGTGTGTTACATTACATTCACTAGTAGGAGTGAGAAAAACATCACGGGGTGGTGCGCATTCTATGGGTGTGTGTTACATTACATTCACTAGTAGGAGTGAGAAAAACATCACGGAGTGGTGCGCATTGTATGGGTGTGTGTTACATTACATTCACTAGTAGGAGTGAGAAAAACATCACGGGGTGGTGCGCATTGTATGGGTGTGTGTTACATTACATTCACTAGTAGCAGTGAGAAAAACATCACGGGGTGGTGCGCATTGTATCGGTGTGTGTTACATTACATTCACTAGTAGCAGTGAGAAAAACATAACGGGGTGGTGCGCATTGTATGGGTGTGTGTTACATTAGATTCACTAGTAGCAGTGAGAAAAACATCACGGGGTGGTGCGCATTGTATGGGTGTGTTACATTAGATTCACTAGTAGGAGTGAGAAAAACATCACGGGGTGGTGCGCATTGTATGGGTGTGTGTTACATTACATTCACTAGTAGGAGTGAGAAAAACATCACGGGGTGGTGCGCATTGTATGGGTGTGTGTTACATTAGATTCACTAGTAGCAGTGAGAAAAGCATCACGGGGTGGTGCGCATTGTATGGGTGTGTGTTACATTAGATTCACTAGTAGCAGTGAGAAAAACGTCACGGGGTGGTGCGCATTGTATGGGTGTGTGTTACATTAGATTCACTAGTAGCAGTGAGAAAAACATCACGGGGTGGTGCGCATCGTATGGGTGTGTGTTACATTAGATTCACTAGTAGGAGTGAGAAAAACATCACGGGGTGGTGTGCATTGTATGGGTGTGTGTTACATTAGATTCCCTAGTAGCAGTGAGAAAAACATAACGGGGTGGTGCGCATTGTATGGGTGTGTGTTACATTGGATTCACTAGTAGGAGTGAGAAAAACATCACGGGGTGGTGCGCATTGTATGGGTGTGTGTTACATTAGATTCACTAGTAGCAGTGTGAAAAACATCACGGGGTGGTGCGCATTGTATGCGTGTGTGTTACATTAGATTCACTAGTAGCAGTGAGAAAAACATCACGGGGTGGTGCGCATTGTATGGGTGTGTCTTACATTAGATTCACTAGTAGCAGTGAGAAAAACATCACGGGGTGGTGCGCATTGTATGGGTGTGTGTTACATTAGATTCACTAGTAGCAGTGAGAAAAACATCACGGGGTGGTGCGCATTGTATGGGTGTGTGTTACATTACATTCACTAGTAGCAGTGAGAAAAACATCACGGGGTGGTGCGCATTGTATGGGTGTGTGTTACATTAGATTCACTAGTAGCAGTGAGAAAAACATCACGGGGTGGTGCGCATTGTATGGGTGTGTGTTACATTAGATTCACTAGTAGCAGTGAGAAAAACATCACGGGGTGGTGCGCATTGTATGGGTGTGTCTTACATTAGATTCACTAGTAGCAGTGAGAAAAACATCACGGGGTGGTGCGCATTGTATGGGTGTGTGTTACATTACATTCACTAGTAGGAGTGAGAAAAACATCACGGGGTGGTGCGCATTGTATGGGTGTGTGTTACATTACATTCACTAGTAGGAGTGAGAAAAACATCACGGGGTGGTGCGCATTGTATGGGTGTGTGTTACATTAGATTCACTATTAGGAGTGAGAAAAACATCACGGGGTGGTGCGCATTGTACGGGTGTGTGTTACATTACATTCACTAGTAGGAGTGAGAAAAACATCACGGGGTGGTGCGCATTGTATGGGTGTGTGTTGCATTGGATTCACTAGTAGGAGTGAGAAAAACATCACTGGGTGGTGCGCATTGTATGGGTGTGTTACATTGGATTCACTAGTAGGAGTGAGAAAAACATCACGGGGTGGTGCGCATTGTATGGGTGTGTGTTACATTGGATTCACTAGTAGGAGTGAGAAAAACATCACGGGGTGGTGCGCATTGTATGGGTGTGTGTTACATTACATTCACTAGTAGGAGTGAGAAAAACATCACGGCGTGGTGCGCATTGTATGGGTGTGTGTTACATTACATTCACTAGTACGAGTGAGAAAAACATCACTGGGTGTTGCGCATTGTATGGGTGTGTGTTACATTGGATTCACTAGTAGGAGTGAGAAAAACATCACGGGGTAGTGCGCATTGTATGGGTGTGTGTTACATTAGATTCACTAGTAGCAGTGAGAAAAACATCACGGGGTGGTGCGCATTGTATGCATGTGTGTTACATTAGATTCACTAGTAGCAGTGAGAAAAACATCACGGGGTGGTGCGCATTGTATGGGTGTGTGTTACATTGGATTCACTAGTAGCAGTGAGAAAAACATCACGGGGTGGTGCGCATTGTATGGGTGTGTGTTACATTACATTCACTAGTAGGAGTGAGAAAAACATCACGCGGTGGTGCGCATTGTATGGGTGTGTGTTACATTACATTCACTAGTAGGAGTGAGAAAAACATCACGGAGTGGTGCGCATTGTATGGGTGTGTGTTACATTACATTCACTAGTAGGAGTGAGAAAAACATCACGGGGTGGTGCGCATTGTATGGGTGTGTGTTACATTACATTCACTAGTAGCAGTGAGAAAAACATCACGGGGTGGTGCGCATTGTATCGGTGTGTGTTACATTACATTCACTAGTAGCAGTGAGAAAAACATAACGGGGTGGTGCGCATTGTATGGGTGTGTGTTACATTAGATTCACTAGTAGCAGTGAGAAAAACATCACGGGGTGGTGCGCATTGTATGGGTGTGTTACATTAGATTCACTAGTAGGAGTGAGAAAAACATCACGGGGTGGTGCGCATTGTATGGGTGTGTGTTACATTACATTCACTAGTAGGAGTGAGAAAAACATCACGGGGTGGTGCGCATTGTATGGGTGTGTGTTACATTAGATTCACTAGTAGCAGTGAGAAAAGCATCACGGGGTGGTGCGCATTGTATGGGTGTGTGTTACATTAGATTCACTAGTAGCAGTGAGAAAAACGTCACGGGGTGGTGCGCATTGTATGGGTGTGTGTTACATTAGATTCACTAGTAGCAGTGAGAAAAACATCACGGGGTGGTGCGCATCGTATGGGTGTGTGTTACATTAGATTCCCTAGTAGCAGTGAGAAAAACATAACGGGGTGGTGCGCATTGTATGGGTGTGTGTTACATTGGATTCACTAGTAGGAGTGAGAAAAACATCACGGGGTGGTGCGCATTGTATGGGTGTGTGTTACATTAGATTCACTAGTAGCAGTGTGAAAAACATCACGGGGTGGTGCGCATTGTATGCGTGTGTGTTACATTAGATTCACTAGTAGCAGTGAGAAAAACATCACGGGGTGGTGCGCATTGTATGGGTGTGTCTTACATTAGATTCACTAGTAGCAGTGAGAAAAACATCACGGGGTGGTGCGCATTGTATGGGTGTGTGTTACATTAGATTCACTAGTAGCAGTGAGAAAAACATCACGGGGTGGTGCGCATTGTATGGGTGTGTGTTACATTACATTCACTAGTAGCAGTGAGAAAAACATCACGGGGTGGTGCGCATTGTATGGGTGTGTGTTACATTAGATTCACTAGTAGCAGTGAGAAAAACATCACGGGGTGGTGCGCATTGTATGGGTGTGTGTTACATTAGATTCACTAGTAGCAGTGAGAAAAACATCACGGGGTGGTGCGCATTGTATGGGTGTGTCTTACATTAGATTCACTAGTAGCAGTGAGAAAAACATCACGGGGTGGTGCGCATTGTATGGGTGTGTGTTACATTACATTCACTAGTAGGAGTGAGAAAAACATCACGGGGTGGTGCGCATTGTATGGGTGTGTGTTACATTACATTCACTAGTAGGAGTGAGAAAAACATCACGGGGTGGTGCGCATTGTATGGGTGTGTGTTACATTAGATTCACTATTAGGAGTGAGAAAAACATCACGGGGTGGTGCGCATTGTACGGGTGTGTGTTACATTACATTCACTAGTAGGAGTGAGAAAAACATCACGGGGTGGTGCGCATTGTATGGGTGTGTGTTGCATTGGATTCACTAGTAGGAGTGAGAAAAACATCACGGGGTGGTGCGCATTGTATGGGTGTGTTACATTGGATTCACTAGTAGGAGTGAGAAAAACATCACGGGGTGGTGCGCATTGTATGGGTGTGTGTTACATTGGATTCACTAGTAGGAGTGAGAAAAACATCACGGGGTGGTGCGCATTGTATGGGTGTGTGTTACATTACATTCACTAGTAGGAGTGAGAAAAACATCACGGCGTGGTGCGCATTGTATGGGTGTGTGTTACATTACATTCACTAGTACGAGTGAGAAAAACATCACGGGGTGTTGCGCATTGTATGGGTGTGTGTTACATTGGATTCACTAGTAGGAGTGAGAAAAACATCACGGGGTAGTGCGCATTGTATGGGTGTGTGTTACATTAGATTCACTAGTAGCAGTGAGAAAAACATCACGGGGTGGTGCGCATTGTATGCATGTGTGTTACATTAGATTCACTAGTAGCAGTGAGAAAAACATCACGGGGTGGTGCGCATTGTATGGGTGTGTGTTACATTGGATTCACTAGTAGCAGTGAGAAAAACATCACGGGGTGGTGCGCATTGTATGGGTGTGTGTTACATTACATTCACTAGTAGGAGTGAGAAAAACATCACGCGGTGGTGCGCATTGTATGGGTGTGTGTTACATTACATTCACTAGTAGGAGTGAGAAAAACATCACGGGGTGGTGCGCATTGTATGGGTGTGTGTTACATTACATTCACTAGTAGGAGTGAGAAAAACATAACGGGGTGGTGCGCATTGTATGGGTGTGTGTTACATTACATTCACTAGTAGGAGTGAGAAAAACATCACGGGGTGGTGCGCATTGTATGGGTGTGTGTTACATTACATTCACTAGTAGGAGTGAGAAAAACATCACGGGGTGGTGCGCATCGTATGGGTGTGTGTTACATTAGATTCACTAGTAGGAGTGAGAAAAACATCACGGGGTGGTGCGCATCGTATGGGTGTGTGTTACATTGGATTCACTAGTAGGAGTGAGAAAAACATCACGGGGTGGTGCGCATTGTATGGGTGTGTTACATTGGATTCACTAGTAGGCGTGAGAAAAACATCAGGGGGTGGTGCGCATTGTATGGGAGTGTGTTACATTAGATTCACTAGTAGCAGTGAGAAAAACATCACGGGGTGGTGCGCATTGTATGGGTGTGTGTTACATTACATTCACTAGTAGGAGTGAGAAAAACATCACGGGGTGGTGTGCATTGTATGGGTGTGTGTTACATTACATTCACTAGTAGGAGTGAGAAAAACATCACGGGGTGGTGCGCATTGTATGGGTGTGTGTTACATTACATTCACTAGTAGGAGTGAGAAAAACATCACGGGGTGTTGCGCATTGTATGGGTGTGTGTTACATTGGATTCACTAGTAGGAGTGAGAAAACATCACGGCGTGGTGCGCATTGTATGGGTGTGTGTTACATTAGATTCACTAGTAGCAGTGAGAAAAACATCACGGGGTGGTGCGCATTGTATGCATGTGTGTTACATTAGATTCACTAGTAGCAGTGAGAAAAACATCACGGGGTGGTGCGCATTGTATGGGTGTGTGTTACATTGGATTCACTAGTAGCAGTGAGAAAAACATCACGGGGTGGTGCGCATTGTATGGGTGTGTGTTACATTACATTCACTAGTAGGAGTGAGAAAAACATCACGCGGTGGTGCGCATTGTATGGGTGTGTGTTACATTACATTCACTAGTAGGAGTGAGAAAAACATCACGGGGTGGTGCGCATTGTATGGGTGTGTGTTACATTACATTCACTAGTAGGAGTGAGAAAAACATAACGGGGTGGTGCGCATTGTATGGGTGTGTGTTACATTACATTCACTAGTAGGAGTGAGAAAAACATCACGGGGTGGTGCGCATTGTATGGGTGTGTGTTACATTACATTCACTAGTAGGAGTGAGAAAAACATCACGGGGTGGTGCGCATCGTATGGGTGTGTGTTACATTAGATTCACTAGTAGGAGTGAGAAAAACATCACGGGGTGGTGCGCATCGTATGGGTGTGTGTTACATTGGATTCACTAGTAGGAGTGAGAAAAACATCACGGGGTGGTGTGCATTGTATGGTTGTGTTACATTGGATTCACTAGTAGGAGTGAGAAAAACATCAGGGGTGGTGCGCATTGTATGGGAGTGTGTTACATTAGATTCACTAGTAGCAGTGAGAAAAACATCACGGGGTGGTGCGCATTGTACGGGTGTGTGTTACATTACATTCACTAGTAGGAGTGAGAAAAACATCACGGGGTGGTGCGCATTGTATGGGTGTGTGTTACATTACATTCACTAGTAGGAGTGAGAAAAAAATAACGGGGTGGTGCGCATTGTATGGGTGTGTGTTACATTACATTCACTAGTAGGAGTGAGAAAAACATCACGCGGTGGTGCGCATTGTATGGGTGTGTGTTACATTACATTCACTAGTAGGAGTGAGAAAAACATCACGGGGTGGTGCGCATTGTATGGGTGTGTGTTACATTAAATTCACTAGTAGGAGTGAGAAAAACATCACGGGGTGGTGCGCATTGTATGGGTGTGTGTTACATTACATTCACTAGTAGGAGTGAGAAATACATCACGGGGTGGTGCGCATTGTATGGGTGTGTGTTACATTAGATTCACTAGTAGCAGTGAGAAAAACATCACGGGGTGGTGCGCATTGTATGGGTGTGTTTTACATTAGATTCACTAGTAGCAGTGAGAAAAACATCACGGGGTGGTGCGCATTGTATGGGTGTGTGTTACATTAGATTCACTAGTAGCAGTGAGAAAAACATCACGGGGTGGTGCGCATTGTATGGGTGTGTGTTACATTAGATTCACTAGTAGCAGTGAGAAAAACATCACGGGGTGGTGCGCATTGTATGGGTGTGTGTTACATTAGATTCCCTAGTAGCAGTGAGAAAAACATCACGGGGTGGTGCGCATTGTATGGGTGTGTCTTACATTAGATTCACTAGTAGCAGTGAGAAAAACATCACGGGGTGGTGCGCATTGTATGGGTGTGTGTTACATTACATTCACTAGTAGGAGTGAGAAAAACATCACGGGGTGGTGCGCATTGTATGGGTGTGTGTTACATTACATTCACTAGTAGGAGTGAGAAAAACATCACGGGGTGGTGCGCATTGTATGGGTGTGTGTTACATTAGATTCACTAGTAGGAGTGAGAAAAACATCACGGGGTGGTGCGCATTGTACGGGTGTGTGTTACATTACATTCACTAGTAGGAGTGAGAAAAACATCACGGGGTGGTTGCGCATTGTATGGGTGTGTGTTGCATTGGATTCACTAGTAGGAGTGAGAAAAACATCACGGGGTGGTGCGCATTGTATGGGTGTGTTACATTGGATTCACTAGTAGGAGTGAGAAAAACATCACGGGGTGGTGCGCATTGTATGGGTGTGTGTTACATTAGATTCACTAGTAGCAGTGAGAAAAACATCACGGGGTGGTGCGCATTGTATGGGTGTGTCTTACATTAGATTCACTAGTAGCAGTGAGAAAAACATCACGGGGTGGTGCGCATTGTATGGGTGTGTGTTACATTACATTCACTAGTAGGAGTGAGAAAAACATCACGGGGTGGTGCGC
Source organism: Cavia porcellus (assembly GCF_034190915.1). Taxonomy (NCBI): domain Eukaryota; kingdom Metazoa; phylum Chordata; class Mammalia; order Rodentia; family Caviidae; genus Cavia; species Cavia porcellus. The sequence continues at coordinate 49,694 of NW_026947853.1, read as the reverse complement.
ATTGTATGGGTGTGTGTTACATTACATTCACTAGTAGGAGTGAGAAAAACATCACGGGGTGGTGCGCATTGTATGGGTGTGTGTTACATTAGATTCACTAGTAGGAGTGAGAAAAACATCACGGGGTGGTGCGCATTGTACGGGTGTGTGTTACATTACATTCACTAGTAGGAGTGAGAAAAACATCACGGGGTGGTGCGCATTGTACGGGTGTGTGTTGCATTGGATTCACTAGTAGGAGTGAGAAAAACCTCACGGGGTGGTGCGCATTGTATGGGTGTGTTACATTGGATTCACTAGTAGGAGTGAGAAAACATCACGGGGTGGTGCGCATTGTATGGGTGTGTGTTACATTGGATTCACTAGTAGGAGTGAGAAAAACATCACGGGGTGGTGCGCATTGTATGGGTGTGTGTTACATTACATTCACTAGTAGGAGTGAGAAAAACATCACGGGGTGGTGCGCATTGTATGGGTGTGTGTTACATTACATTCACTAGTACGAGTGAGAAAAACATCACGGGGTGTTGCGCATTGTATGGTGTGTGTTACATTGGATTCACTAGTAGGAGTGAGAAAAACATCACGGGGTGGTGCGCATTGTATGGGTGTGTGTTACATTAGATTCACTAGTAGCAGTGAGAAAAACATCACGGGGTGGTGCGCATTGTATGCATGTGTGTTACATTAGATTCACTAGTACCAGTGAGAAAAACATCACGGGGTGGTGCGCATTGTATGGGTGTGTGTTACATTACATTCACTAGTAGGAGTGAGAAAAACATCACGCGGTGGTGCGCATTGTATGGGTGTGTGTTACATTACATTCACTAGTAGGAGTGAGAAAAACATCACGGGGTGGTGCGCATTGTATGGGTGTGTGTTACATTACATTCACTAGTAGGAGTGAGAAAAACATAACGGGGTGGTGCGCATTGTATGGGGGTGTGTTACATTACATTCACTAGTAGGAGTGAGAAAAACATCACGGGGTGGTGCGCATTGTATGGGTGTGTGTTACATTACATTCACTAGTAGGAGTGAGAAAAACATCACGGGGTGGTGCGCATCGTATGGGTGTGTGTTACATTAGATTCACTAGTAGGAGTGAGAAAAACATCACGGGGTGGTGCGCATCGTATGGGTGTGTGTTACATTGGATTCACTAGTAGGAGTGAGAAAAAACATCACGGGGTGGTGCGCATTGTATGGGTGTGTTACATTGGATTCACTAGTAGGAGTGAGAAAAACATCAGGGGGTGGTGCGCATTGTATGGGAGTGTGTTACATTAGATTCACTAGTAGCAGTGAGAAAAACATCACGGGGTGGTGCGCATTGTATGGGTGTGTGTTACATTACATTCACTAGTAGGAGTGAGAAAAACATCACGGGGTGGTGCGCATTGTATGGGTGTGTGTTACATTACATTCACTAGTAGGAGTGAGAAAAACATCACGGGGTGGTGCGCATTGTATGGGTGTGTGTTACATTACATTCACTAGTAGGAGTGAGAAAAACATCACGGGGTGGTGCGCATTGTATGGGTGTGTGTTACATTACATTCACTAGTAGGAGTGAGAAAAACATCACGGGGTGTTGCGCATTGTATGGGTGTGTGTTACATTGGATTCACTAGTAGGAGTGAGAAAAACATCACGGGGTGGTGCGTATTGTATGGGTGTGTGTTACATTAGATTCACTAGTAGCAGTGAGAAAAACATCACGGGTGGTGCGCATTGTATGCATGTGTGTTACAGTAGATTCACTAGTAGCAGTGAGAAAAACATCACGGGGTGGTGCGCATTGTATGGGTGTGTGTTACATTGGATTCACTAGTAGCAGTGAGAAAAACATCACGGGGTGGTGCGCATTGTATGGGTGTGTGTTACATTACATTCACTAGTAGGAGTGAGATAAACATCACGCGGTGGTGCGCATTGTATGGGTGTGTGTTACATTACATTCACTAGTAGGAGTGAGAAAAACATCACGGGGTGGTGCGCATTGTATGGGTGTGTGTTTACATTACATTCACTAGTAGGAGTGAGAAAAACATAACGGGGTGGTGCGCATTGTATGGGTGTGTGTTACATTACATTCACTAGTAGGAGTGAGAAAAACATCACGGGGTGGTGCGCATTGTATGGGTGTGTGTTTACATTACATGCACTAGTAGGAGTGAGAAAAAACATCACGGGGTGGTGCGCATCGTATGGGTGTGTGTTACATTAGATTCACTAGTAGGAGTGAGAAAAACATCACGGGGTGGTGCGCATCGTATGGGTGTGTGTTACATTGGATTCACTAGTAGGAGTGAGAAAAACATCACGGGGTGGTGCGCATTGTATGGGTGTGTTACATTGGATTCACTAGTAGGAGTGAGAAAAACATCAGGGGGTGGTGCGCATTGTATGGGAGTGTGTTACATTAGATTCACTAGTAGCAGTGAGAAAAACATCACGGGGTGGTGCGCATTGTATGGGTGTGTGTTACATTACATTCACTAGTAGGAGTGAGAAAAACATCACGGGGTGGTGCGCATTGTATGGGTGTGTGTTACATTAGATTCACTAGTAGGAGTGAGAAAAACATCACGGGGTGGTGCGCATTGTATGGGTGTGTGTTACATTACATTCACTAGTAGGAGTGAGAAAAACATCACGCGGTGGTGCGCATTGTATGGGTGTGTGTTACATTACATTCACTAGTAGGAGTGAGAAAAACATCACGGGGAGGTGCGGATTGTATGGGTGTGTGTTACATTAAATTCACTTGTAGGAGTGAGAAAAACATCACGGGGTGGTGCGCATTGTATGGGTGTGTGTTACATTACATTCACTAGTAGGAGTGAGAAAAACATCACGGGGTGGTGCGCATTGTATGGGTGTGTGTTACATTAGATTCACTAGTAGCAGTGAGAAAAACATCACGGGGTGGTGCGCATTGTATGGGTGTGTGTTACATTAGATTCACTAGTAGCAGTGAGAAAAACATCACGGGGTGGTGCGCATTGTATGGGTGTGTGTTACATTAGATTCACTAGTAGCAGTGAGAAAAACATCACGGGGTGGTGCGCATTGTATGGGTGTGTGTTACATTAGATTCACTAGTAGCAGTGAGAAAAACATCACGGGGTGGTGCGCATTGTATGGGTGTGTGTTACATTACATTCACTAGTAGCAGTGAGAAAAACATCACGGGGTGGTGCGCATTGTATGGGTGTGTGTTACATTAGATTCACTAGTAGCAGTGAGAAAAACATCACGGGGTGGTGCGCATTGTATGGTTGTGTCTTACATTAGATTCACTAGTAGCAGTGAGAAAAACATCACGGGGTGGTGCGCATTGTATGGGTGTGTGTTACATTACATTCACTAGTAGGAGTGAGAAAAACATCACGGGGTGGTGCGCATTGTATGGGTGTGTGTTACATTACATTCACTAGTAGGAGTGAGAAAAACATCACGGGGTGGTGCGCATTGTATGGGTGTGTGTTACATTAGATTCACTAGTAGGAGTGAGAAAAACATCATGGGGTGGTGCGCATTGTACGTGTGTGTGTTACATTACATTCACTAGTAGGAGTGAGAAAAACATCACGGGGTGGTGCGCATTGTATGGGTGTGTGTTGCATTGGATTCACTAGTAGGAGTGAGAAAAACATCACGGGGTGGTGCGCATTGTATGGGTGTGTTACATTGGATTCACTAGTAGGAGTGAGAAAAACATCACGGGGTGGTGCGCATTGTATGGGTGTGTGTTACATTGGATTCACTAGTAGGAGTGAGAAAAACATCACGGGGTGGTGCGCATTGTATGGGTGTGTGTTACATTACATTCACTAGTAGGAGTGAGAAAAACATCACGGGGTGGTGCGCATTGTATGGGTGTGTGTTACATTACATTCACTAGTAGGAGTGAGAAAAACATCACGGGGTGTTGCGCATTGTATGGGTGTGTGTTACATTGGATTCACTAGTAGGAGTGAGAAAAACATCACGGGGTGGTGCGCATTGTATGGGTGTGTGTTACATTAGATTCACTAGTAGCAGTGAGAAAAACATCACGGGGTGGTGCGCATTGTATGCATGTGTGTTACATTAGATTCACTAGTAGCAGTGAGAAAAACATCACGGGGTGGTGCGCATTGTATGGGTGTGTGTTACATTGGATTCACTAGTAGCAGTGAGAAAAACATCACGGGGTGGTGCGCATTGTATGGGTGTGTGTTACATTACATTCACTAGTAGGAGTGAGAAAAACATCACGCGGTGGTGCGCATTGTATGGGTGTGTGTTACATTACATTCACTAGTAGGAGTGAGAAAAACATCACGGGGTGGTGCGCATTGTATGGGTGTGTGTTACATTACATTCACTAGTAGGAGTGAGAAAAACATAACGGGGTGGTGCGCATTGTATGGGTGTGTGTTACATTACATTCACTAGTAGGAGTGAGAAAAACATCACGGGGTGGTGCGCATTGTATGGGTGTGTGTTGCATTGGATTCACTAGTAGGAGTGAGAAAAACATCACGGGGTGGTGCGCATTGTATGGGTGTGTGTTACATTACATTCACTAGTAGGAGTGAGAAAAACATCACGCGGTGGTGCGCATTGTATGGGTGTGTGTTACATTACATTCACTAGTAGGAGTGAGAAAAACATCACGGGGTGGTGCGCATTGTATGGGTGTGTGTTACATTACATTCACTAGTAGGAGTGAGAAAAACATAACGGGGTGGTGCGCATTGTATGGGGGTGTGTTACATTACATTCACTAGTAGGAGTGAGAAAAACATCACGGGGTGGTGCGCATTGTATGGGTGTGTGTTACATTACATTCACTAGTAGGAGTGAGAAAAACATCACGGGGTGGTGCGCATCGTATGGGTGTGTGTTACATTAGATTCACTAGTAGGAGTGAGAAAAACATCACGGGGTGGTGCGCATCGTATGGGTGTGTGTTACATTGGATTCACTAGTAGGAGTGAGAAAAACATCACGGGGTGGTGCGCATTGTATGGGTGTGTTACATTGGATTCACTAGTAGGAGTGAGAAAAACATCAGGGGGTGGTGCGCATTGTATGGGAGTGTGTTACATTAGATTCACTAGTAGCAGTGAGAAAAACATCACGGGGTAGTGCGCATTGTATGGGTGTGTGTTACATTACATTCACTAGTAGGAGTGAGAAAAACATCACGGGGTGGTGCGCATTGTATGGGTGTGTGTTACATTACATTCACTAGTAGGAGTGAGAAAAACATCACGGGGTGGTGCGCATTGTATGGGTGTGTGTTACATTACATTCACTAGTAGGAGTGAGAAAAACATCACGGGGTGGTGCGCATTGTATGGGTGTGTGTTACATTACATTCACTAGTAGGAGTGAGAAAAACATCACGGGGTGTTGCGCATTGTATGGGTGTGTGTTACATTGGATTCACTAGTAGGAGTGAGAAAACATCACGGGGTGGTGCGTATTGTATGGGTGTGTGTTACATTAGATTCACTAGTAGCAGTGAGAAAAACATCACGGGGTGGTGCGCATTGTATGCATGTGTGTTACATTAGATTCACTAGTAGCAGTGAGAAAAACATCACGGGGTGGTGCGCATTGTATGGGTGTGTGTTACATTGGATTCACTAGTAGCAGTGAGAAAAACATCACGGGGTGGTGCGCATTGTATGGGTGTGTGTTACATTACATTCACTAGTAGGAGTGAGAAAAACATCACGCGGTGGTGCGCATTGTATGGGTGTGTGTTACATTACATTCACTAGTAGGAGTGAGAAAAACATCACGGGGTGGTGCGCATTGTATGGGTGTGTGTTACATTACATTCACTAGTAGGAGTGAGAAAAACATAACGGGGTGGTGCGCATTGTATGGGTGTGTGTTACATTACATTCACTAGTAGGAGTGAGAAAAACATCACGGGGTGGTGCGCATTGTATGGGTGTGTGTTACATTACATTCACTAGTAGGAGTGAGAAAAACATCACGGGGTGGTGCGCATCGTATGGGTGTGTGTTACATTAGATTCACTAGTAGGAGTGAGAAAAACATCACGGGGTGGTGCGCATCGTATGGGTGTGTGTTACATTGGATTCACTAGTAGGAGTGAGAAAAACATCACGGGGTGGTGCGCATTGTATGGGTGTGTTACATTGGATTCACTAGTAGGAGTGAGAAAAACATCAGGGGGTGGTGCGCATTGTATGGGAGTGTGTTACATTAGATTCACTAGTAGCAGTGAGAAAAACATCACGGGGTGGTGCGCATTGTATGGGTGTGTGTTACATTACATTCACTAGTAGGAGTGAGAAAAACATCACGGGGTGGTGCGCATTGTATGGGTGTGTGTTACATTACATTCACTAGTAGGAGTGAGAAAAACATCACGGGGTGGTGCGCATTGTATGGGTGTGTGTTACATTACATTCACTAGTAGGAGTGAGAAAAACATCACGCGGTGGTGCGCATTGTATGGGTGTGTGTTACATTACATTCACTAGTAGGAGTGAGAAAAACATCACGGGGTGGTGCGCATTGTATGGGTGTGTGTTACATTAAATTCACTAGTAGGAGTGAGAAAAACATCATGGGGTGGTGCGCATTGTATGGGTGTGTGTTACATTACATTCACTAGTAGGAGTGAGAAAAACATCACGGGGTGGTGCGCATTGTATGGGTGTGTGTTACATTAGATTCACTAGTAGCAGTGAGAAAAACATCACGGGGTGGTGCGCATTGTATGGGTGTGTGTTACATTAGATTCACTAGTAGCAGTGAGAAAAACATCACGGGGTGGTGCGCATTGTATGGGTGTGTGTTACATTAGATTCACTAGTAGCAGTGAGAAAAACATCACGGGGTGGTGCGCATTGTATGGGTGTGTGTTACATTAGATTCACTAGTAGCAGTGAGAAAAACATCACGGGGTGGTGCGCATTGTATGGGTGTGTGTTACATTACATTCACTAGTAGCAGTGAGAAAAACATCACGGGGTGGTGCGCATTGTATGGGTGTGTGTTACATTAGATTCACTAGTAGCAGTGAGAAAAACATCACGGGGTGGTACGCATTGTATGGTTGTGTCTTACATTAGATTCACTAGTAGCAGTGAGAAAAACATCACGGGGTGGTGCGCATTGTATGGGTGTGTGTTACATTACATTCACTAGTAGGAGTGAGAAAAACATCACGGGGTGGTGCGCATTGTATGGGTGTGTGTTACATTACATTCACTAGTAGGAGTGAGAAAAACATCACGGGGTGGTGCGCATTGTATGGGTGTGTGTTACATTAGATTCACTAGTAGGAGTGAGAAAAACATCACGGGGTGGTGCGCATTGTACGGGTGTGTGTTACATTACATTCACTAGTAGGAGTGAGAAAAACATCACGGGGTGGTGCGCATTGTATGGGTGTGTGTTGCATTGGATTCACTAGTAGGAGTGAGAAAAACATCACGGGGTGGTGCGCATTGTATGGGTGTGTTACATTGGATTCACTAGTAGGAGTGAGAAAAACATCACGGGGTGGTGCGCATTGTATGGGTGTGTGTTACATTGGATTCACTAGTAGGAGTGAGAAAAACATCACGGGGTGGTGCGCATTGTATGGGTGTGTGTTACATTACATTCACTAGTAGGAGTGAGAAAAACATCACGGGGTGGTGCGCATTGTATGGGTGTGTGTTACATTACATTCACTAGTAGGAGTGAGAAAAACATCACGGGGTGTTGCGCATTGTATGGGTGTGTGTTACATTGGATTCACTAGTAGGAGTGAGAAAAACATCACGGGGTGGTGCGCATTGTATGGGTGTGTGTTACATTAGATTCACTAGTAGCAGTGAGAAAAACATCACGGGGTGGTGCGCATTGTATGCATGTGTGTTACATTAGATTCACTAGTAGCAGTGAGAAAAACATCACGGGGTGGTGCGCATTGTATGGGTGTGTGTTACATTGGATTCACTAGTAGCAGTGAGAAAAACATCACGGGGTGGTGCGCATTGTATGGGTGTGTGTTACATTACATTCACTAGTAGGAGTGAGAAAAACATCACGCGGTGGTGCGCATTGTATGGGTGTGTGTTACATTACATTCACTAGTAGGAGTGAGAAAAACATCACGGGGTGGTGCGCATTGTATGGGTGTGTGTTACATTACATTCACTAGTAGGAGTGAGAAAAACATCACGGGGTGGTGCGCATCGTATGGGTGTGTGTTACATTAGATTCACTAGTAGGAGTGAGAAAAACATCACGGGGTGGTGCGCATCGTATGGGTGTGTGTTACATTGGATTCACTAGTAGGAGTGAGAAAAACATCACGGGGTGGTGCGCATTGTATGGGTGTGTTACATTGGATTCACTAGTAGGAGTGAGAAAAACATCAGGGGGTGGTGCGCATTGTATGGGAGTGTGTTACATTAGATTCACTAGTAGCAGTGAGAAAAACATCACGGGGTGGTGCGCATTGTATGGGTGTGTGTTACATTACATTCACTAGTAGGAGTGAGAAAAACATCACGGGGTGGTGCGCATTGTATGGGTGTGTGTTACATTACATTCACTAGTAGGAGTGAGAAAAACATCACGGGGTGGTGCGCATTGTATGGGTGTGTGTTACATTACATTCACTAGTAGGAGTGAGAAAAACATCACGGGGTGGTGCGCATTGTATGGGTGTGTGTTACATTACATTCACTAGTAGGAGTGAGAAAAACATCACGGGGTGTTGCGCATTGTATGGGTGTGTGTTACATTGGATTCACTAGTAGGAGTGAGAAAACATCACGGGGTGGTGCGTATTGTATGGGTGTGTGTTACATTAGATTCACTAGTAGCAGTGAGAAAAACATCACGGGGTGGTGCGCATTGTATGCATGTGTGTTACATTAGATTCACTAGTCGCAGTGAGAAAAACATCACGGGGTGGTGCGCATTGTATGGGTGTGTGTTACATTGGATTCACTAGTAGCAGTGAGAAAAACATCACGGGGTGGTGCGCATTGTATGGGTGTGTGTTACATTACATTCACTAGTAGGAGTGAGAAAAACATCACGCGGTGGTGCGCATTGTATGGGTGTGTGTTACATTACATTCACTAGTAGGAGTGAGAAAAACATCACGGGGTGGTGCGCATTGTATGGGTGTGTGTTACATTACATTCACTAGTAGGAGTGAGAAAAACATAACGGGGTGGTGCGCATTGTATGGGTGTGTGTTACATTACATTCACTAGTAGGAGTGAGAAAAACATCACGGGGTGGTGCGCATTGTATGGGTGTGTGTTACATTACATGCACTAGTAGGAGTGAGAAAAACATCACGGGGTGGTGCGCATCGTATGGGTGTGTGTTACATTAGATTCACTAGTAGGAGTGAGAAAAACATCACGGGGTGGTGCGCATCGTATGGGTGTGTGTTACATTGGATTCACTAGTAGGAGTGAGAAAAACATCACGGGGTGGTGCGCATTGTATGGGTGTGTTACATTGGATTCACTAGTAGGAGTGAGAAAAACATCAGGGGGTGGTGCGCATTGTATGGGAGTGTGTTACATTAGATTCACTAGTAGCAGTGAGAAAAACATCACGGGGTGGTGCGCATTGTATGGGTGTGTGTTACATTACATTCACTAGTAGGAGTGAGAAAAACATCACGGGGTGGTGCGCATTGTATGGGTGTGTGTTACATTAGATTCACTAGTAGGAGTGAGAAAAACATCACGGGGTGGTGCGCATTGTATGGGTGTGTGTTACATTACATTCACTAGTAGGAGTGAGAAAAACATCACGCGGTGGTGCGCATTGTATGGGTGTGTGTTACATTACATTCACTAGTAGGAGTGAGAAAAACATCACGGGGTGGTGCGGATTGTATGGGTGTGTGTTACATTAAATTCACTAGTAGGAGTGAGAAAAACATCACGGGGTGGTGCGCATTGTATGGGTGTGTGTTACATTACATTCACTAGTAGGAGTGAGAAAAACATCACGGGGTGGTGCGCATTGTATGGGTGTGTGTTACATTAGATTCACTAGTAGCAGTGAGAAAAACATCACGGGGTGGTGCGCATTGTATGGGTGTGTGTTACATTAGATTCACTAGTAGCAGTGAGAAAAACATCACGGGGTGGTGCGCATTGTATGGGTGTGTGTTACATTAGATTCACTAGTAGCAGTGAGAAAAACATCACGGGGTGGTGCGCATTGTATGGGTGTGTGTTACATTAGATTCACTAGTAGCAGTGAGAAAAACATCACGGGGTGGTGCGCATTGTATGGGTGTGTGTTACATTACATTCACTAGTAGCAGTGAGAAAAACATCACGGGGTGGTGCGCATTGTATGGGTGTGTGTTACATTAGATTCACTAGTAGCAGTGAGAAAAACATCACGGGGTGGTGCGCATTGTATGGTTGTGTCTTACATTAGATTCACTAGTAGCAGTGAGAAAAACATCACGGGGTGGTGCGCATTGTATGGGTGTGTGTTACATTACATTCACTAGTAGGAGTGAGAAAAACATCACGGGGTGGTGCGCATTGTATGGGTGTGTGTTACATTACATTCACTAGTAGGAGTGAGAAAAACATCACGGGGTGGTGCGCATTGTATGGGTGTGTGTTACATTAGATTCACTAGTAGGAGTGAGAAAAACATCACGGGGTGGTGCGCATTGTACGGGTGTGTGTTACATTACATTCACTAGTAGGAGTGAGAAAAACATCACGGGGTGGTGCGCATTGTATGGGTGTGTGTTGCATTGGATTCACTAGTAGGAGTGAGAAAAACATCACGGGGTGGTGCGCATTGTATGGGTGTGTTACATTGGATTCACTAGTAGGAGTGAGAAAAACATCACGGGGTGGTGCGCATTGTATGGGTGTGTGTTACATTGGATTCACTAGTAGGAGTGAGAAAAACATCACGGGGTGGTGCGCATTGTATGGGTGTGTGTTACATTACATTCACTAGTAGGAGTGAGAAAAACATCACGGGGTGGTGCGCATTGTATGGGTGTGTGTTACATTACATTCACTAGTAGGAGTGAGAAAAACATCACGGGGTGTTGCGCATTGTATGGGTGTGTGTTACATTGGATTCACTAGTAGGAGTGAGAAAAACATCACGGGGTGGTGCGCATTGTATGGGTGTGTGTTACATTAGATTCACTAGTAGCAGTGAGAAAAACATCACGGGGTGGTGCGCATTGTATGCATGTGTGTTACATTAGATTCACTAGTAGCAGTGAGAAAAACATCACGGGGTGGTGCGCATTGTATGGGTGTGTGTTACATTGGATTCACTAGTAGCAGTGAGAAAAACATCACGGGGTGGTGCGCATTGTATGGGTGTGTGTTACATTACATTCACTAGTAGGAGTGAGAAAAACATCACGCGGTGGTGCGCATTGTATGGGTGTGTGTTACATTACATTCACTAGTAGGAGTGAGAAAAACATCACGGGGTGGTGCGCATTGTATGGGTGTGTGTTACATTACATTCACTAGTAGGAGTGAGAAAAACATAACGGGGTGGTGCGCATTGTATGGGTGTGTGTTACATTACATTCACTAGTAGGAGTGAGAAAAACATCACGGGGTGGTGCGCATTGTATGGGTGTGTGTTGCATTGGATTCACTAGTAGGAGTGAGAAAAACATCACGGGGTGGTGCGCATTGTATGGGTGTGTGTTACATTACATTCACTAGTAGGAGTGAGAAAAACATCACGCGGTGGTGCGCATTGTATGGGTGTGTGTTACATTACATTCACTAGTAGGAGTGAGAAAAACATCACGGGGTGGTGCGCATTGTATGGGTGTGTGTTACATTACATTCACTAGTAGGAGTGAGAAAAACATAACGGGGTGGTGCGCATTGTATGGGGGTGTGTTACATTACATTCACTAGTAGGAGTGAGAAAAACATCACGGGGTGGTGCGCATTGTATGGGTGTGTGTTACATTACATTCACTAGTAGGAGTGAGAAAAACATCACGGGGTGGTGCGCATCGTATGGGTGTGTGTTACATTAGATTCACTAGTAGGAGTGAGAAAAACATCACGGGGTGGTGCGCATCGTATGGGTGTGTGTTACATTGGATTCACTAGTAGGAGTGAGAAAAACATCACGGGGTGGTGCGCATTGTATGGGTGTGTTACATTGGATTCACTAGTAGGAGTGAGAAAAACATCAGGGGGTGGTGCGCATTGTATGGGAGTGTGTTACATTAGATTCACTAGTAGCAGTGAGAAAAACATCACGGGGTAGTGCGCATTGTATGGGTGTGTGTTACATTACATTCACTAGTAGGAGTGAGAAAAACATCACGGGGTGGTGCGCATTGTATGGGTGTGTGTTACATTACATTCACTAGTAGGAGTGAGAAAAACATCACGGGGTGGTGCGCATTGTATGGGTGTGTGTTACATTACATTCACTAGTAGGAGTGAGAAAAACATCACGGGGTGGTGCGCATTGTATGGGTGTGTGTTACATTACATTCACTAGTAGGAGTGAGAAAAACATCACGGGGTGTTGCGCATTGTATGGGTGTGTGTTACATTGGATTCACTAGTAGGAGTGAGAAAACATCACGGGGTGGTGCGTATTGTATGGGTGTGTGTTACATTAGATTGACTAGTAGCAGTGAGAAAAACATCACGGGGTGGTGCGCATTGTATGCATGTGTGTTACATTAGATTCACTAGTATCAGTGAGAAAAACATCACGGGGTGGTGCGCATTGTATGGGTGTGTGTTACATTGGATTCACTAGTAGCAGTGAGAAAAACATCACGGGGTGGTGCGCATTGTATGGGTGTGTGTTACATTACATTCACTAGTAGGAGTGAGAAAAACATCACGCGGTGGTGCGCATTGTATGGGTGTGTGTTACATTACATTCACTAGTAGGAGTGAGAAAAACATCACGGGGTGGTGCGCATTGTATGGGTGTGTGTTACATTACATTCACTAGTAGGAGTGAGAAAAACATAACGGGGTGGTGCGCATTGTATGGGTGTGTGTTACATTACATTCACTAGTAGGAGTGAGAAAAACATCACGGGGTGGTGCGCATTGTATGGGTGTGTGTTACATTACATTCACTAGTAGGAGTGAGAAAAACATCACGGGGTGGTGCGCATCGTATGGGTGTGTGTTACATTAGATTCACTAGTAGGAGTGAGAAAAACATCACGGGGTGGTGCGCATCGTATGGGTGTGTGTTACATTGGATTCACTAGTAGGAGTGAGAAAAACATCACGGGGTGGTGCGCATTGTATGGGTGTGTGTTACATTAGATTCACTAGTAGCAGTGAGAAAAACATCACGGGGTGGTGCGCATTGTATGGGTGTGTGTTACATTAGATTCACTAGTAGCAGTGAGAAAAACATCACGGGGTGGTGCGCATTGTATGGGTGTGTGTTACATTAGATTCACTAGTAGCAGTGAGAAAAACATCACGGGGTGGTGCGCATTGTATGGGTGTGTGTTACATTAGATTCACTAGTAGCAGTGAGAAAAACATCACGGGGTGGTGCGCATTGTATGGGTGTGTGTTACATTACATTCACTAGTAGCAGTGAGAAAAACATCACGGGGTGGTGCGCATTGTATGGGTGTGTGTTACATTAGATTCACTAGTAGCAGTGAGAAAAACATCACGGGGTGGTACGCATTGTATGGTTGTGTCTTACATTAGATTCACTAGTAGCAGTGAGAAAAACATCACGGGGTGGTGCGCATTGTATGGGTGTGTGTTACATTACATTCACTAGTAGGAGTGAGAAAAACATCACGGGGTGGTGCGCATTGTATGGGTGTGTGTTACATTACATTCACTAGTAGGAGTGAGAAAAACATCACGGGGTGGTGCGCATTGTATGGGTGTGTGTTACATTAGATTCACTAGTAGGAGTGAGAAAAACATCACGGGGTGGTGCGCATTGTACGGGTGTGTGTTACATTACATTCACTAGTAGGAGTGAGAAAAACATCACGGGGTGGTGCGCATTGTATGGGTGTGTGTTGCATTGGATTCACTAGTAGGAGTGAGAAAAACATCACGGGGTGGTGCGCATTGTATGGGTGTGTTACATTGGATTCACTAGTAGGAGTGAGAAAAACATCACGGGGTGGTGCGCATTGTATGGGTGTGTGTTACATTGGATTCACTAGTAGGAGTGAGAAAAACATCACGGGGTGGTGCGCATTGTATGGGTGTGTGTTACATTACATTCACTAGTAGGAGTGAGAAAAACATCACGGGGTGGTGCGCATTGTATGGGTGTGTGTTACATTACATTCACTAGTAGGAGTGAGAAAAACATCACGGGGTGTTGCGCATTGTATGGGTGTGTGTTACATTGGATTCACTAGTAGGAGTGAGAAAAACATCACGGGGTGGTGCGCATTGTATGGGTGTGTGTTACATTAGATTCACTAGTAGCAGTGAGAAAAACATCACGGGGTGGTGCGCATTGTATGCATGTGTGTTACATTAGATTCACTAGTAGCAGTGAGAAAAACATCACGGGGTGGTGCGCATTGTATGGGTGTGTGTTACATTGGATTCACTAGTAGCAGTGAGAAAAACATCACGGGGTGGTGCGCATTGTATGGGTGTGTGTTACATTACATTCACTAGTAGGAGTGAGAAAAACATCACGCGGTGGTGCGCATTGTATGGGTGTGTGTTACATTACATTCACTAGTAGGAGTGAGAAAAACATCACGGGGTGGTGCGCATTGTATGGGTGTGTGTTACATTACATTCACTAGTAGGAGTGAGAAAAACATAACGGGGTGGTGCGCATTGTATGGGTGTGTGTTACATTACATTCACTAGTAGGAGTGAGAAAAACATCACGGGGTGGTGCGCATTGTATGGGTGTGTGTTACATTACATTCACTAGTAGGAGTGAGAAAAACATCACGGGGTGGTGCGCATCGTATGGGTGTGTGTTACATTAGATTCACTAGTAGGAGTGAGAAAAACATCACGGGGTGGTGCGCATCGTATGGGTGTGTGTTACATTGGATTCACTAGTAGGAGTGAGAAAAACATCACGGGGTGGTGCGCATCGTATGGGTGTGTTACATTGGATTCACTAGTAGGAGTGAGGAAAACATCAGGGGGTGGTGCGCATCGTATGGGAGTGTGTTACATTAGATTCACTAGTAGCAGTGAGAAAAACATCACGGGGTGGTGCGCATTGTATGGGTGTGTGTTACATTACATTCACTAGTAGGAGTGAGAAAAACATCACGGGGTGGTGCGCATTGTATGGGTGTGTGTTACATTACATTCACTAGTACGAGTGAGAAAAACATCACGGGGTGGTGCGCATTGTATGGGTGTGTGTTACATTACATTCACTAGTAGGAGTGAGAAAAACATCACGCGGTGGTGCGCATAGTATGGGTGTGTGTTACATTACATTCACTAGTAGGAGTGAGAAAAACATCACGGGGTGGTGCGCATAGTATGGGTGTGTGTTACATTACATTCACTAGTAGGAGTGAGAAAAACATCACGGGGTGGTGCGCATTGTATGGGTGTGTGTTACATTAAATTCACTAGTAGGAGTGAGAAAAACATCACGGGGTGGTGCGCATTGTATGGGTGTGTGTTACATTACATTCACTAGTAGGAGTGAGAAAAACATCACGGGGTGGTGCGCATTGTATGGGTGTGTGTTACATTAGATTCACAAGTAGCAGTGAGAAAAACATCACGGGGTGGTGCGCATTGTATGGGTGTGTGTTACATTACATTCACTAGTAGCAGTGAGAAAAACATCACGGGGTGGTGCGCATTGTATGGGTGTGTGTTACATTAGATTCACAAGTAGCAGTGAGAAAAACATCACGGGGTGGTGCGCATTGTATGGGTGTGTGTTACATTAGATTCACTAGTAGCAGTGAGAAAAACATCACGGGGTGGTGCGCATTGTATGGGTGTGTGTTACATTAGATTCACTAGTAGCAGTGTGAAAAACATCACGGGGTGGTGCGCATTGTATGGGTGTGTGTTACATTAGATTCACTAGTAGCAGTGAGAAAAACATCACGGGGTGGTGCGCATTGTATGGGTGTGTGTTACATTACATTCACTAGTAGCAGTGAGAAAAACATCACGGGGTGGTGCGCATTGTAAGGGTGTGTGTTACATTAGATTCACTAGTAGCAGTGAGAAAAACATCACGGGGTGGTGCGCATTGTATGGGTGTGTGTTACATTAGATTCACTAGTAGCAGTGAGAAAAACATCACGGGGTGGTGCGCATTGTATGGGTGTGTGTTACATTACATTCACTAGTAGGAGTGAGAAAAACATCACGGGGTGGTGCGCATAGTATGGGTGTGTGTTACATTACATTCACTAGTAGGAGTGAGAAAAACATCAAGGGGTGGTGCGCATTGTATGGGTGTGTGTTACATTAGATTCACTAGTAGGAGTGAGAAAAACATCACGGGGTGGTGCGCATTGTATGGGTGTGTGTTACATTACATTCACTAGTAGGAGTGAGAAAAACATCACGGGGTGGTGCGCATTGTATGGGTGTGTGTTGCATTGGATTCACTAGTAGGAGTGAGAAAAACATCACGGGTTGGTGCGCATTGTATGGGTGTTTTACATTGGATTCACTAGTAGGAGTGAGAAAAACATCACGGGGTGGTGCGCATTGTATGGGTGTGTGTTACATTGGATTCACTAGTAGGAGTGAGAAAAACATCACGGGGTGGTGCGCATTGTATGGGTGTGTGTTACATTACATTCACTAGTAGGATTGAGAAAAACATCACGGGGTGGTGCGCATTGTAAGGGTGTGTGTTACATTACATTCACTAGTAGGAGTGAGAAAAACATCACGGGGTGGTGCGCATTGTATGGGTGTGTGTTACATTACATTCACTAGTAGCAGTGAGAAAAACATCACGGGGTGGTGCGCATCGTATGGGTGTGTGTTACATTACATTCACTAGTAGCAGTGAGAAAAACATCACGGGGTGGTGCGCAATGTATGGGTGTGTGTTACATTGGATTCACTAGTAGGAGTGAGAAAAACATCACGGGGTGGTGCGCATTGTATGGGTGTGTGTTACATTAGATTCACTAGTAGCAGTGAGAAAAACATCACGGGGTGGTGCGCATTGTATGCATGTGTGTTACATTAGATTCACTAGTAGCAGTGAGAAAAACATCACGGGGTGGTGCGCATTGTATGGGTGTGTGTTACATTGGATTCACTAGTAGCAGTGAGAAAAACATCACGGGGTGGTGCGCATTGTATGGGTGTGTGTTACATTACATTCACTAGTAGGAGTGAGAAAAACATCACGCGGTGGTGCGCATTGTATGGGTGTGTGTTACATTACATTCACTAGTAGGAGTGAGAAAAACATCACGGGGTGGTGCGCATTGTATGGGTGTGTGTTACATTACATTCACTAGTAGGAGTGAGAAAAACATAACGGGGTGGTGCGCATTGTATGGGTGTGTGTTACATTACATTCACTAGTAGGAGTGAGAAAAACATCACGGGGTGGTGCGCATTGTATGGGTGTGTGTTGCATTGGATTCACTAGTAGGAGTGAGAAAAACATCACGGGGTGGTGCGCATTGTATGGGTGTGTGTTACATTACATTCACTAGTAGGAGTGAGAAAAACATCACGCGGTGGTGCGCATTGTATGGGTGTGTGTTACATTACATTCACTAGTAGGAGTGAGAAAAACATCACGGGGTGGTGCGCATTGTATGGGTGTGTGTTACATTACATTCACTAGTAGGAGTGAGAAAAACATAACGGGGTGGTGCGCATTGTATGGGGGTGTGTTACATTACATTCACTAGTAGGAGTGAGAAAAACATCACGGGGTGGTGCGCATTGTATGGGTGTGTGTTACATTACATTCACTAGTAGGAGTGAGAAAAACATCACGGGGTGGTGCGCATCGTATGGGTGTGTGTTACATTAGATTCACTAGTAGGAGTGAGAAAAACATCACGGGGTGGTGCGCATCGTATGGGTGTGTGTTACATTGGATTCACTAGTAGGAGTGAGAAAAACATCACGGGGTGGTGCGCATTGTATGGGTGTGTTACATTGGATTCACTAGTAGGAGTGAGAAAAACATCAGGGGGTGGTGCGCATTGTATGGGAGTGTGTTACATTAGATTCACTAGTAGCAGTGAGAAAAACATCACGGGGTAGTGCGCATTGTATGGGTGTGTGTTACATTACATTCACTAGTAGGAGTGAGAAAAACATCACGGGGTGGTGCGCATTGTATGGGTGTGTGTTACATTACATTCACTAGTAGGAGTGAGAAAAACATCACGGGGTGGTGCGCATTGTATGGGTGTGTGTTACATTACATTCACTAGTAGGAGTGAGAAAAACATCACGGGGTGGTGCGCATTGTATGGGTGTGTGTTACATTACATTCACTAGTAGGAGTGAGAAAAACATCACGGGGTGTTGCGCATTGTATGGGTGTGTGTTACATTGGATTCACTAGTAGGAGTGAGAAAACATCACGGGGTGGTGCGTATTGTATGGGTGTGTGTTACATTAGATTCACTAGTAGCAGTGAGAAAAACATCACGGGGTGGTGCGCATTGTATGCATGTGTGTTACATTAGATTCACTAGTAGCAGTGAGAAAAACATCACGGGGTGGTGCGCATTGTATAGGTGTGTGTTACATTGGATTCACTAGTAGCAGTGAGAAAAACATCACGGGGTGGTGCGCATTGTATGGGTGTGTGTTACATTACATTCACTAGTAGGAGTGAGAAAAACATCACGCGGTGGTGCGCATTGTATGGGTGTGTGTTACATTACATTCACTAGTAGGAGTGAGAAAAACATCACGGGGTGGTGCGCATTGTATGGGTGTGTGTTACATTACATTCACTAGTAGGAGTGAGAAAAACATAACGGGGTGGTGCGCATTGTATGGGTGTGTGTTACATTACATTCACTAGTAGGAGTGAGAAAAACATCACGGGGTGGTGCGCATTGTATGGGTGTGTGTTACATTACATTCACTAGTAGGAGTGAGAAAAACGTCACGGGGTGGTGCGCATCGTATGGGTGTGTGTTACATTAGATTCACTAGTAGGAGTGAGAAAAACATCACGGGGTGGTGCGCATCGTATGGGTGTGTGTTACATTGGATTCACTAGTAGGAGTGAGAAAAACATCACGGGGTGGTGCGCATTGTATGGGTGTGTTACATTGGATTCACTAGTAGGAGTGAGAAAAACATCAGGGGGTGGTGCGCATTGTATGGGAGTGTGTTACATTAGATTCACTAGTAGCAGTGAGAAAAACATCACGGGGTGGTGCGCATTGTATGGGTGTGTGTTACATTACATTCACTAGTAGGAGTGAGAAAAACATCACGGGGTGGTGCGCATTGTATGGGTGTGTGTTACATTACATTCACTAGTAGGAGTGAGAAAAACATCACGGGGTGGTGCGCATTGTATGGGTGTGTGTTACATTACATTCACTAGTAGGAGTGAGAAAAACATCACGCGGTGGTGCGCATTGTATGGGTGTGTGTTACATTACATTCACTAGTAGGAGTGAGAAAAACATCACGGGGTGGTGCGCATTGTATGGGTGTGTGTTACATTAAATTCACTAGTAGGAGTGAGAAAAACATCATGGGGTGGTGCGCATTGTATGGGTGTGTGTTACATTACATTCACTAGTAGGAGTGAGAAAAACATCACGGGGTGGTGCGCATTGTATGGGTGTGTGTTACATTAGATTCACTAGTAGCAGTGAGAAAAACATCACGGGGTGGTGCGCATTGTATGGGTGTGTGTTACATTAGATTCACTAGTAGCAGTGAGAAAAACATCACGGGGTGGTGCGCATTGTATGGGTGTGTGTTACATTAGATTCACTAGTAGCAGTGAGAAAAACATCACGGGGTGGTGCGCATTGTATGGGTGTGTGTTACATTAGATTCACTAGTAGCAGTGAGAAAAACATCACGGGGTGGTGCGCATTGTATGGGTGTGTGTTACATTACATTCACTAGTAGCAGTGAGAAAAACATCACGGGGTGGTGCGCATTGTATGGGTGTGTGTTACATTAGATTCACTAGTAGCAGTGAGAAAAACATCACGGGGTGGTGCGCATTGTATGGTTGTGTCTTACATTAGATTCACTAGTAGCAGTGAGAAAAACATCACGGGGTGGTGCGCATTGTATGGGTGTGTGTTACATTACATTCACTAGTAGGAGTGAGAAAAACATCACGGGGTGGTGCGCATTGTATGGGTGTGTGTTACATTACATTCACTAGTAGGAGTGAGAAAAACATCACGGGGTGGTGCGCATTGTATGGGTGTGTGTTACATTAGATTCACTAGTAGGAGTGAGAAAAACATCACGGGGTGGTGCGCATTGTACGGGTGTGTGTTACATTACATTCACTAGTAGGAGTGAGAAAAACATCACGGGGTGGTGCGCATTGTATGGGTGTGTGTTGCATTGGATTCACTAGTAGGAGTGAGAAAAACATCACGGGGTGGTGCGCATTGTATGGGTGTGTTACATTGGATTCACTAGTAGGAGTGAGAAAAACATCACGGGGTGGTGCGCATTGTATGGGTGTGTGTTACATTGGATTCACTAGTAGGAGTGAGAAAAACATCACGGGGTGGTGCGCATTGTATGGGTGTGTGTTACATTACATTCACTAGTAGGAGTGAGAAAAACATCGCGGGGTGGTGCGCATTGTATGGGTGTGTGTTACATTACATTCACTAGTAGGAGTGAGAAAAACATCACGGGTGTTGCGCATTGTATGGGTGTGTGTTACATTGGATTCACTAGTAGGAGTGAGAAAAACATCACGGGGTGGTGCGCATTGTATGGGTGTGTGTTACATTAGATTCACTAGTAGCAGTGAGAAAAACATCACGGGTGGTGCGCATTGTATGCATGTGTGTACATTAGATTCACTAGTAGCAGTGAGAAAAACATCACGGGTGGTGCGCATTGTATGGGTGTGTGTTACATTGGATTCACTAGTAGCAGTGAGAAAAACATCACGGGGTGGTGCGCATTGTATGGGTGTGTGTTACATTACATTCACTAGTAGGAGTGAGAAAAACATCACGCGGTGGTGCGCATTGTATGGGTGTGTGTTACATTACATTCACTAGTAGGAGTGAGAAAAACATCACGGGTGGTGCGCATTGTATGGGTGTGTGTTACATTACATTCACTAGTAGGAGTGAGAAAACATAAGGGGTGGTGCGCATTGTATGGGTGTGTGTTACATTACATTCACTAGTAGGAGTGAGAAAAACATCACGGGGTGGTGCGCATTGTATGGGTGTGTGTTACATTACATTCACTAGTAGGAGTGAGAAAAACATCACGGGGTGGTGCGCATCGTATGGGTGTGTATTACATTAGATTCACTAGTAGGAGTGAGAAAAACATCACGGGGTGGTGCGCATCGTATGGGTGTGTGTTACATTGGATTCACTAGTAGGAGTGAGAAAAACAATCACGGGGTGGTGCGCATCGTATGGGTGTGTTACATTGGATTCACTAGTAGGAGTGAGAAAAACATCAGGGGGTGGTGCGCATTGTATGGGAGTGTGTTACATTAGATTCACTAGTAGCAGTGAGAAAAACATCACGGGGTGGTGCGCATTGTATGGGTGTGTGTTACATTACATTCACTAGTAGGAGTGAGAAAAACATCACGGGGTGGTGCGCATTGTATGGGTGTGTGTTACATTACATTCACTAGTACGAGTGAGAAAAACATCACGGGGTGGTGCGCATTGTATGGGTGTGTGTTACATTACATTCACTAGTAGGAGTGAGAAAAACATCACGCGGTGGTGCGCATAGTATGGGTGTGTGTTACATTACATTCACTAGTAGGAGTGAGAAAAACATCACGGGGTGGTGCGCATTGTATGGGTGTGTGTTACATTAAATTCACTAGTAGGAGTGAGAAAAACATCACGGGGTGGTGCGCATTGTATGGGTGTGTGTTACATTACATTCACTAGTAGGAGTGAGAAAAACATCACGGGGTGGTGCGCATTGTATGGGTGTGTGTTACATTAGATTCACAAGTAGCAGTGAGAAAAACATCACGGGGTGGTGCGCATTGTATGGGTGTGTGTTACATTAGATTCACTAGTAGCAGTGAGAAAAACATCACGGGGTGGTGCGCATTGTATGGGTGTGTGTTACATTAGATTCACTAGTAGCAGTGTGAAAAACATCACGGGGTGGTGCGCATTGTATGGGTGTGTGTTACATTAGATTCACTAGTAGCAGTGAGAAAAACATCACGGGGTGGTGCGCATTGTATGGGTGTGTGTTACATTACATTCACTAGTAGCAGTGAGAAAAACATCACGGGGTGGTGCGCATTGTAAGGGTGTGTGTTACATTAGATTCACTAGTAGCAGTGAGAAAAACATCACGGGGTGGTGCGCATTGTATGGGTGTGTGTTACATTAGATTCACTAGTAGCAGTGAGAAAAACATCACGGGGTGGTGCGCATTGTATGGGTGTGTGTTACATTACATTCACTAGTAGGAGTGAGAAAAACATCACGGGGTGGTGCGCATAGTATGGGTGTGTGTTACATTACATTCACTAGTAGGAGTGAGAAAAACATCAAGGGGTGGTGCGCATTGTATGGGTGTGTGTTACATTAGATTCACTAGTAGGAGTGAGAAAAACATCACGGGGTGGTGCGCATTGTATGGGTGTGTGTTACATTACATTCACTAGTAGGAGTGAGAAAAACATCACGGGGTGGTGCGCATTGTATGGGTGTGTGTTGCATTGGATTCACTAGTAGGAGTGAGAAAAACATCACGGGGTGGTGCGCATTGTATGGGTGTTTTACATTGGATTCACTAGTAGGAGTGAGAAAAACATCACGGGGTGGTGCGCATTGTATGGGTGTGTGTTACATTGGATTCACTAGTAGGAGTGAGAAAAACATCACGGGGTGGTGCGCATTGTATGGGTGTGTGTTACATTACATTCACTAGTAGGATTGAGAAAAACATCACGGGGTGGTGCGCATTGTATGGGTGTGTGTTACATTACATTCACTAGTAGGAGTGAGAAAAACATCACGGGGTGGTGCGCATTGTATGGGTGTGTGTTACATTACATTCACTAGTAGCAGTGAGAAAAACATCACGGGGTGGTGCGCATTGTATGGGTGTGTGTTACATTACATTCACTAGTAGCAGTGAGAAAAACATCACGGGGTGGTCCGCAATGTATGGGTTTGTGTTACATTAGATTCACTAGTAGCAGTGAGAAAAACATCACGGGGTGGTGCGCATTGTATGGGAGTGTGTTACATTAGATTCACTAGTAGCAGTGAGAAAAACATCACGGGGTGGTGCGCATTGTATGGGTGTGTGTTACATTAGATTCCCTAGTAGCAGTGAGAAAAACATCACGGGGTGGTGCGCATTGTATGGGTGTGTGTTACATTAGATTCACTAGTAGGAGTGAGAAAAACATCACGGGGTGGTGCGCATTGTATGGGTGTGTGTTGCATTACATTCACTAGTAGGAGTGAGAAAAACATCACGCGGTGGTGCGCATGTATGGGTGTGTGTTACATTAGATTCACTAGTAGGAGTGAGAAAAACATCACGGGGTGGTGCGCATTGTATGCGTGTGTGTTACATTACATTCACTAGTAGGAGTGAGAAAAACATCACGGGGTTGTGCGCATTGTATGGGTGTGTGTTACATTACATTCACTAGTAGGAGTGAGAAAAACATCACGGGTGGTGCGCATTGTATGGGTGTGTGTTACATTAGATTCACTAGTAGCAGTGAAGAAAAACATCACGGGGTGGTGCGCATTGTATGGGTGTGTGTTACATTAGATTCACTAGTAGCAGTGAGAAAAACATCACGGGGTGGTGCGCATTGTATGGGTGTGTGTTACATTAGATTCACTAGTAGCAGTGAGAAAAACATCACGGGGTGGTGCGCATTGTATGGGTGTGTGTTACATTAGATTCACTAGTAGCAGTGAGAAAAACATCACGGGGTGGTGCGCATTGTATGGGTGTGTGTTACATTAGATTCACTAGTAGCAGTGAGAAAAACATCACGTGGTGGTGCGCATTGTATGGGTGTGTGTTACATTACATTCACTAGTAGCAGTGAGAAAAACATCACGGGGTGGTGCGCATTGTATGGGTGTGTGTTACATTACATTCACTAGTAGGAGTGAGAAAAACATCACGGGGTGGTGCGCATTGTATGGGGTGTGGTTACATTACATTCACTAGTAGGAGTGAGAAAAACATCACGGGTGGTGCGCATTGTATGGGTGTGTGTTACATTACATTCACTAGTAGGAGTGAGAAAAACATCACGGGGTGGTGCGAATTGTATGGGTGTGTGTTACATTACATTCACTAGTAGGAGCGAGAAAAACATCACGGGGTGGTGCGCATTGTATGGGTGTGTGTTACATTACATTCACTAGTAGGAGTGAGAAAAACATCACGGGGTGGTGCGCATTGTATGGGTGTGTGTTACATTACATTCACTAGTAGGAGTGAGAAAAACATCACGGGGTGGTGCGCATTGTATGGGTGTGTGTTACATTGGATTCACTAGTAGGAGTGAGAAAAACATCACGGGTGGTGCGCATTGTATGGGTGTGTGTTACATTGGATTCACTAGTAGGAGTGAGAAAAACATCACGGGGTGGTGCGCATTGTATGGGTGTGTGTTACATTAAATTCACTAGTAGGAGTGAGAAAAACATCACGGGGTGGTGCGCATTGTATGGGTGTGTGTTACATTACATTCACTAGTAGGAGTGAGAAAACATCACGGGTGGTGCGCATTGTATGGGTGTGTGTTACATTAGATTCACTAGTAGCAGTGAGAAAAACATCACGGGGTGGTGCGCATTGTATGGGTGTGTGTTACATTAGATTCACTAGTAGCAGTGAGAAAAACATCACGGGGTGGTGCGCATTGTATGGGTGTGTGTTACATTAGATTCACTAGTAGCAGTGTGAAAAACATCACGGGGTGGTGCGCATTGTATGGGTGTGTGTTACATTAGATTCACTAGTAGCAGTGAGAAAAACATCACGGGGTGGTGCGCATTGTATGGGTGTGTGTTACATTACATTCACTAGTAGCAGTGAGAAAAACATCACGGGGTGGTGCGCATTGTATGGGTGTGTGTTACATTAGATTCACTAGTAGCAGTGAGAAAAACATCACGGGGTGGTGCGCATTGTATGGGTGTGTGTTACATTAGATTCACTAGTAGCAGTGAGAAAAACATCACGGGGTGTGCGCATTGTATGGGTGTGTGTTACATTACATTCACTAGTAGGAGTGAGAAAAACATCACGGGGTGGTGCGCATAGTATGGGTGTGTGTTACATTACATTCACTAGTAGGAGTGAGAAAAACATCAAGGGGTGGTGCGCATTGTATGGGTGTGTGTTACATTAGATTCACTAGTAGGAGTGAGAAAAACATCACGGGGTGGTGCGCATTGTATGGGTGTGTGTTACATTACATTCACTAGTAGGAGTGAGAAAAACATCACGGGGTGGTGCGCATTGTATGGGTGTGTGTTGCATTGGATTCACTAGTAGGAGTGAGAAAAACATCACGGGGTGGTGCGCATTGTATGGGTGTGTTACATTGGATTCACTAGTAGGAGTGAGAAAAACATCACGGGGTGGTGCGCATTGTATGGGGTGTGTTACATTGGATTCACTAGTAGGAGTGAGAAAAACATCACGGGGTGGTGCGCATTGTATGGGTGTGTGTTACATTACATTCACTAGTAGGATTGAGAAAAACATCACGGGGTGGTGCGCATTGTATGGGTGTGTGTTACATTACATTCACTAGTAGGAGTGAGAAAAACATCACGGGGTGGTGCGCATTGTATGGGTGTGTGTTACATTACATTCACTAGTAGCAGTGAGAAAAACATCACGGGGTGGTGCGCATTGTATGGGTGTGTGTTACATTACATTCACTAGTAGCAGTGAGAAAAACATCACGGGGTGGTGCGCAATGTATGGGTTTGTGTTACATTAGATTCACTAGTAGCAGTGAGAAAAACATCACGGGGTGGTGCGCATTGTATGGGAGTGTGTTACATTAGATTCACTAGTAGCAGCGAGAAAAACATCACGGGGGTGGTGCGCATTGTATGGGTGTGTGTTACATTAGATCCCCTAGTAGCAGTGAGAAAAACATCACGGTGTGGTGCGCATTGTATGGGTGTGTGTTACATTAGATTCACTAGTAGGAGTGAGAAAAACATCACGGGGTGGTGCGCATTGTATGGGTGTGTGTTGCATTACATTCACTAGTAGGAGTGAGAAAAACATCACGCGGTGGTGCGCATTGTATGGGTGTGTGTTACATTAGATTCACTAGTAGGAGTGAGAAAAACATCACGGGGTGGTGCGCATTGTATGCGTGTGTGTTACATTACATTCACTAGTAGGAGTGAGAAAAACATCACGGGTTGTGCGCATTGTATGGGTGTGTGTTACATTACATTCACTAGTAGGAGTGAGAAAAACATCACGGGGTGGTGCGCATTGTATGGGTGTGTGTTACATTAGATTCACTAGTAGCAGTGAGAAAAACATCACGGGGTGGTGCGCATTGTATGGATGTGTGTTACATTAGATTCACTAGTAGCAGTGAGAAAAACATCACGGGGTGGTGCGCATTGTATGGGTGTGTGTTACATTAGATTCACTAGTAGCAGTGAGAAAAACATCACAGGGTGGTGCGCATTGTATGGGTGTGTGTTACATTAGATTCACTAGTAGCAGTGAGAAAAACATCACGGGGTGGTGCGCATTGTATGGGTGTGTGTTACATTAGATTCACTAGTAGCAGTGAGAAAAACATCACGGGGTGGTGCGCATTGTATGGGTGTGTGTTACATTACATTCACTAGTAGCAGTGAGAAAAACATCACGGGGTGGTGCGCATTGTATGGGTGTGTGTTACATTACATTCACTAGTAGGAGTGAGAAAAACATCACGGGTGGTGCGTATTGTATGGGTGTGTGTTACATTACATTCACTAGTAGGAGTGAGAAAAACATCACGGGTGGTGCGCATTGTATGGGTGTGTGTTACATTACATTCACTAGTAGGAGTGAGAAAAACATCACGGGGTGGTGCGCATGTATGGGTGTGTGTTACATTACATTCACTAGTAGGAGTGAGAAAAACATCACGGGGTGGTGCGCATTGTATGGGTGTGTGTTACATTACATTCACTAGTAGGAGTGAGAAAAACATCACGGGGTGGTGCGCATTGTATGGGTGTGTGTTACATTACATTCACTAGTAGGAGTGAGAAAAACTCACGGGGTGGTGCGCATTGTATGGGTGTGTGTTACATTGGATTCACTAGTAGGAGTGAGAAAAACATCACGGGGTGGTGCGCATTGTATGGGTGTGTTACATTGGATTCACTAGTAGGAGTGAGAAAAACATCACGGGGTGGTGCGCATTGTATGGGTGTGTGTTACATTGGATTCACTAGTAGGAGTGAGAAAAACATCACGGGGTGGTGCGCATTCTATGGGTGTGTGTTACATTACATTCACTAGTAGGAGTGAGAAAAACATTACGGAGTGGTGCGCATTGTATGGGTGTGTGTTACATTACATTCACTAGTAGGAGTGAGAAAAACATCACGGGGTGGTGCGCATTGTATGGGTGTGTGTTACATACATTCACTAGTAGCAGTGAGAAAAACATCACGGGGTGGTGCGCATTGTATCGGTGTGTGTTACATTACATTCACTAGTAGCAGTGAGAAAAACATCACGGGGTGGTGCGCATTGTATGGGTGTGTGTTACATTAGATTCACTAGTAGCAGTGAGAAAAACATCACGGGGTGGTGCGCATTGTATGGGTGTGTTACATTAGATTCACTAGTAGCAGTGAGAAAAACATCACGGGTGGTGCGCATTGTATGGGTGTGTGTTACATTACATTCACTAGTAGCAGTGAGAAAAACATCACGGGGTGGTGCGCATTGTATGGGTGTGTGTTACATTACATTCACTAGTAGCAGTGAGAAAAACATCACGGGGTGGTGCGCATTGTATGGGTGTGTGTTACATTAGATTCACTAGTAGCAGTGAGAAAAGCATCACGGGGTGGTGCGCATTGTATGGGTGTGTGTTACATTAGATTCACTAGTAGCAGTGAGAAAAACATCACGGGGTGGTGCGCATTGTATGGGTGTGTGTTACATTAGATTCACTAGTAGCAGTGAGAAAAACATCACGGGGTGGTGTGCATTGTATGGGTGTGTGTTACATTAGATTCACTAGTAGCAGTGTGAAAAACATCACGGGGTGGTGCGCATTGTATGGGTGTGTGTTACATTAGATTCACTAGTAGCAGTGAGAAAAACATCACGGGGTGGTGCGCATTGTATGGGTGTGTGTTACATTACATTCACTAGTAGCAGTGAGAAAAACATCACGGGGTGGTGCGCATTGTATGGGTGTGTGTTACATTAGATTCACTAGTAGCAGTGAGAAAAACATCACGGGGTGGTGCGCATTGTATGGGTGTGTGTTACATTAGATTCACTAGTAGCAGTGAGAAAAACATCACGGGGTGGTGCGCATTGTATGGGTGTGTGTTACATTACATTCACTAGTAGGAGTGAGAAAAACATCACGGGGTGGTGCGCATAGTATGGGTGTGTGTTACATTACATTCACTAGTAGGAGTGAGAAAAACATCAAGGGGTGGTGCGCATTGTATGGGTGTGTGTTACATTAGATTCACTAGTAGGAGTGAGAAAAACATCACGGGGTGGTGCGCATTGTATGGTGTGTGTTACATTACATTCACTAGTAGGAGTGAGAAAAACATCACGGGGTGGTGCGCATTGTATGGGTGTGTGTTGCATTGGATTCACTAGTAGGAGTGAGAAAAACATCACGGGGTGGTGCGCATTGTATGGGTGTGTTACATTGGATTCACTAGTAGGAGTGAGAAAAACATCACGGGGTGGTGCGCATTGTATGGGTGTGTGTTACATTGGATTCACTAGTAGGAGTGAGAAAAACATCACGGGGTGGTGCGCATTGTATGGGAGTGTGTTACATTAGATTCACTAGTAGCAGTGAGAAAAACATCACGGGTGGTGCGCATTGTATGGGTGTGTGTTACATTAGATTCCCTAGTAGCAGTGAGAAAAACATCACGGGGTGGTGCGCATTGTATGGGAGTGTGTTACATTAGATTCACTAGTAGCAGTGAGAAAAACATCACGGGGTGGTGCGCATTGTATGGGTGTGTGTTACATTAGATTCACTAGTAGCAGTGAGAAAAAACATCACGGGGTGGTGCGCATTGTATGGGTGTGTGTTACATTACATTCACTAGTAGCAGTGAGAAAAACATCACGGGGTGGTGCGCATTGTATGGGTGTGTGTTACATTACATTCACTAGTAGGAGTGAGAAAAACATCACGGGGTGTGCGTATTGTATGGGTGTGTGTTACATTACATTCACTAGTAGGAGTGAGAAAAACATCACGGGGTGGTGCGCATTGTATGGGTGTGTGTTACATTACATTCACTAGTAGGAGTGAGAAAAACATCACGGGGTGGTGCGCATTGTATGGGTGTGTGTTACATTACATTCACTAGTAGGAGTGAGAAAAACATCACGGGGTGGTGCGCATTTTATGGGTGTGTGTTACATTACATTCACTAGTAGGAGTGAGAAAAACATCACGGGGTGGTGCGCATTGTATGGGTGTGTGTTACATTACATTCACTAGTAGGAGTGAGAAAAACATCACGGGGTGGTGCGCATTGTATGGGTGTGTGTTACATTGGATTCACTAGTAGGAGTGAGAAAAACATCACGGGGTGGTGCGCATTGTATGGGTGTGTTACATTGGATTCACTAGTAGGAGTGAGAAAAACATCACGGGGTGGTGCGCATTGTATGGGTGTGTGTTACATTGGATTCACTAGTAGGAGTGAGAAAAACATCACGGGGTGGTGCGCATTCTATGGGTGTGTGTTACATTACATTCACTAGTAGGAGTGAGAAAAACATTACGGGTGGTGCGCATTGTATGGGTGTGTGTTACATTACATTCACTAGTAGGAGTGAGAAAAACATCACGGGTGGTGCGCATTGTATGGGTGTGTGTTACATTACATTCACTACGTAGCTAGTGAATGTAATGTAACACACACCCATACAATGCGCACCACCCCGTGATGTTTTTCTCACTCCTACTAGTGAATGTAATGTAACACACACCCATACAATGCGCACCACTCCGTAATGTTTTTCTCACTCCTACTAGTGAATGTAATGTAACACACACCCATAGAATGCGCACCACCCCGTGATGTTTTTCTCACTCCTACTAGTGAATCCAATGTAACACACACCCATACAATGCGCACCACCCCGTGATGTTTTTCTCACTCCTACTAGTGAATCCAATGTAACACACCCATACAATGCGCACCACCCGTGATGTTTTTCTCACTCCTACTAGTGAAATCCAATGTAACACACACCCATACAATGCGCACCACCCCGTGATGTTTTTCTCACTCCTACTAGTGAATGTAATGTAACACACACCATACAATGCGCACCACCCCGTGATGTTTTTCTCACTCCTACTAGTGAATGTAATGTAACACACACCCATAAAATGCGCACCACCCCGTGATGTTTTTCTCACTCCTACTAGTGAATGTAATGTAACACACACCCATACAATGCGCACCACCCGTGATGTTTTTCTCACTCCTACTAGTGAATGTAATGTAACACACACCATACAATGCGCACCACCCCGTGATGTTTTTCTCACTCCTACTAGTGAATGTAATGTAACACACACCCATACAATGCGCACACCCGTGATGTTTTTCTCACTCCTACTAGTGAATGTAATGTAACACACACCCATACAATGCGCACCACCCCGTGAGTTTTTCTCACTGCCTACTAGTGAATGTAATGTAACACACACCCATACAATGCGCACCACCCCGTGATGTTTTTCTCACTGCCTACTAGTGAATCTAATGTAACACACACCCATACAATGCGCACCACCCCGTGATGTTTTTCTCACTGCTACTAGTGAATCTAATGTAACACACTCCCATACAATGCGCACCACCCGTGATGTTTTTCTCACTGCTACTAGGGAATCTAATGTAACACACACCCATACAATGCGCACCACCCGTGATGTTTTTCTCACTGCTACTAGTGAATCTAATGTAACACACTCCCATACAATGCGCACCACCCCGTGATGTTTTTCTCACTCCTACTAGTGAATCCAATGTAACACACACCCATACAATGCGCACCACCCCGTGATGTTTTTCTCACTCCTACTAGTGAATCCAATGTAACACACACCCATACAATGCGCACCACCCCGTGATGTTTTTCTCACTCCTACTAGTGAATCCAATGCAACACACACCCATACAATGCGCACCACCCCGTGATGTTTTTCTCCACTCCTACTAGTGAATGTAATGTAACACACAACCATACAATGCGCACCACCCCGTGATGTTTTTCTCACTCCTACTAGTGAATCTAATGTAACACACACCCATACAATGCGCACCACCCTTGATGTTTTTCTCACTCCTACTAGTGAATGTAATGTAACACACACCCATACTATGCGCACCACCCCGTGATGTTTTTCTCACTCCTACTAGTGAATGTATGTACACACACCCACATACAATGCGCACCACCCCGTGATGTTTTTCTCACTGCTACTAGTGAATCTAATGTAACACACACCCATACAATGCGCACCACCCCGTGATGTTTTTTCTCACTGCTACTAGTGAATCTAATGTAACACACACCCATACAATGCGCACCACCCCGTGATGTTTTTCTCACTGCTACTAGTGAATGTAATGTAACACACACCCATACAATGCGCACCACCCCGTGATGTTTTTCTCACTGCTACTAGTGAATCTAATGTAACACACACCCATACAATGCGCACCACCCCGTGATGTTTTTCACACTGCTACTAGTGAATCTAATGTAACACACACCCATACAATGCACACCACCCCGTGATGTTTTTCTCACTGCTACTAGTGAATCTAATGTAACACACACCCATACAATGCGCACCACCCCGTGATGTTTTTCTCACTGCTACTAGTGAATCTAATGTAACACACACCCATACAATGCGCACCACCCCGTGATGCTTTTCTCACTGCTACTAGTGAATCTAATGTAACACACACCCATACAATGCGCACCACCCCGTGATGTTTTTCTCACTGCTACTAGTGAATGTAATGTAACACACACCCATACAATGCGCACACCCCGTGATGTTTTTCTCACTGCTACTAGTGAATGTAATGTAACACACACCCATACAATGCGCACCACCCCGTGATGTTTTTCTCACTGCTACTAGTGAATCTAATGTAACACACCCATACAATGCGCACCACCCCGTGATGTTTTTCTCACTGCTACTAGTGAATCTAATGTAACACACACCCATACAATGCGCACCACCCCGTGATGTTTTTTCTCACTGCTACTAGTGAATGTAATGTAACACACACCGATACAATGCGCACCACCCCGTGATGTTTTTCTCACTGCTACTAGTGAATGTAATGTAACACACACCCATACAATGCGCACCACCCCGTGATGTTTTTCTCACTCCTACTAGTGAATGTAATGTAACACACACCCATACAATGCGCACCACTCCGTAATGTTTTTCTCACTCCTACTAGTGAATGTAATGTAACACACACCCATAGAATGCGCCACCACCCCGTGATGTTTTTCTCACTCCTACTAGTGAATCCAATGTAACACACACCCATACAATGCGCACCACCCCGTGATGTTTTTCTCACTCCTACTAGTGAATCCAATGTAACACACCCATACAATGCGCACCACCCCGTGATGTTTTTCTCACTCCTACTAGTGAATCCAATGTAACACACACCCATACAATGCGCACCACCCCGTGATGTTTTCTCACTCCTACTAGTGAATGTAATGTAACACACACCCATACAATGCGCACCACCCCGTGATGTTTTTCTCACTCCTACTAGTGAATGTAATGTAACACACACCCATACAATGCGCACCACCCGTGATGTTTTTCTCACTCCTACTAGTGAATGTAATGTAACACACACCCATACAATGCGCACCACCCCGTGATGTTTTTCTCACTCCTACTAGTGAATGTAATGTAACACACACCCATACAATGCGCACCACCGTGATGTTTTTCTCACTCCTACTAGTGAATGTAATGTAACACACACCCATACAATACGCACACCCCGTGATGTTTTTCTCACTCCTACTAGTGAATGTAATGTAACACACACCCATACAATGCGCACCACCCCGTGATGTTTTTCTCACTGCTACTAGTGAATGTAATGTAACACACACCCATACAATGCGCACCACCCCCGTGATGTTTTTCTCACTGCTACTAGTGAATCTAATGTAACACACACCCATACAATGCGCACCACCCCGTGATGTTTTTCTCACTGCTACTAGTGAATCTAATGTAACACACACCCATACAATGCGCACCACCCTGTGATGTTTTTCTCACTGCTACTAGTGAATCTAATGTACACACACCCATACAATGCGCACCACCCCGTGATGTTTTTCTCACTGCTACTAGTGAATCTAATGTAACACACATCCATACAATGCGCACCACCCGTGATGTTTTTCTCACTGCTACTAGTGAATCTAATGTAACACACACCCATACAATGCGCACCACCCCGTGATGTTTTTCTCACTCCTACTAGTGAATGTAATGTAACACACACCCATACAATGCGCACAACCCCGTGATGTTTTTCTCACTCCTACTAGTGAATGTAATGTAACCACACGCATACAATGCGCACCACCCCGTGATGTTTTTCTCACTCCTACTAGTGAATCTAATGTAACACACACCCATACAATGCGCACCACCGCGTGATGTTTTTCTCACTCCTACTAGTGAATGTAATGCAACACACACCCATACAATGCGCACCACCCCGTGATGTTTTTCTCACTCCTACTAGTGAATCTAATGTAACACACACCCATACAATGCGCACACACCGTGATGTTTTTCTCACTGCTACTAGGGAATCTAATGTAACACACACCCATACAATGCGCACCACCCCGTGATGTTTTTCTCGCTGCTACTAGTGAATCTAATGTAACACACTCCCATACAATGCGCACCACCCCGTGATGTTTTTCTCACTGCTACTAGTGAATCTAATGTAACACAAACCCATACATTGCGCACCACCCCGTGATGTTTTTCTCACTGCTACTAGTGAATGTAATGTAACACACACCCATACAATGCGCACCACCCCGTGATGTTTTTCTCACTGCTACTAGTGAATGTAATGTAACACACACCCATACAATGCGCACCACCCCGTGATGTTTTTCTCACTCCTACTAGTGAATGTAATGTAACACACACCCATACAATGCGCACCACCCCGTGATGTTTTTCTCAATCCTACTAGTGAATGTAATGTAACACACACCCATACAATGCGCACCACCCCGTGATGTTTTTCTCACTCCTACTAGTGAATCCAATGTAACACACACCATACAATGCGCACCACCCCGTGATGTTTTTCTCACTCCTACTAGTGAATCCAATGTAACACACCCATACAATGCGCACCACCCGTGATGTTTTTCTCACTCCTACTAGTGAATCCAATGCAACACACACCCATACAATGCGCACCACCCCGTGATGTTTTTCTCACTCCTACTAGTGAATGTAATGTAACACACACCCATACAATGCGCACCACCCCGTGATGTTTTTCTCACTCCTACTAGTGAATCTAATGTAACACACACCCATACAATGCGCACCACCCTTGATGTTTTTCTCACTCCTACTAGTGAATGTAATGTAACACACACCCATACTATGCGCACCACCCCGTGATGTTTTTCTCACTCCTACTAGTGAATGTAATGTAACACACACCCATACAATGCGCACCACCCCGTGATGTTTTTCTCACTGCTACTAGTGAATCTAATGTAACACACACCCATACAATGCGCACCACCCGTGATGTTTTTCTCACTGCTACTAGTGAATCTAATGTAACACACACCCATACAATGCGCACCACCCCGTGATGTTTTTCTCACTGCTACTAGTGAATGTAATGTAACACACACCCATACAATGCGCACCACCCCGTGATGTTTTTCTCACTGCTACTAGTGAATCTAATGTAACACACACCCATACAATGCGCACCACCCCGTGATGTTTTTCACACTGCTACTAGTGAATCTAATGTAACACACACCCATACAATGCGCACCACCCCGTGATGTTTTTCTCACTGCTACTAGTGAATCTAATGTACACACACCCATACAATGCGCACCACCCCGTGATGTTTTTCTCACTGCTACTAGTGAATCTAATGTAACACACACCCATACAATGCGCACCACCCCGTGATGTTTTTCTCACTCCTACTAGTGAATGTAATGTAACACACACCCATACAATGCGCACCACCCCGTGAGGTTTTCTCACTCCTACTAGTGAATTTTAATGTAACACACACCCATACAATGCGCACCACCCCGTGATGTTTTTCTCACTCCTACTAGTGAATCCAATGTAACACACACCCATACAATGCGCACCACCCCGTGATGTTTTTCTCACTCCTACTAGTGAATCCAATGTAACACACACCCATACAATGCGCACCACCCCGTGATGTTTTTCTCACTCCTACTAGTGAATGTAATGTAACACACACCCATACAATGCGCACCACCCCGTGATGTTTTCTCACTCCTACTAGTGAATGTAATGTAACACACACCCATACAATGCGCACCACCCCGTGATGTTTTTCTCGCTCCTACTAGTGAATGTAATGTAACACACACCCATACAATTCGCACCACCCCGTGATGTTTTTCTCACTCCTACTAGTGAATGTAATGTAACACACACCCATACAATGCGCACCACCCCGTGATGTTTTTCTCACTCCTACTAGTGAATGTAATGTAAACACACACCCATACAATGGCCACCACCCCGTGATGTTTTTCTCACTCCTACTAGTGAATGTAATGTAACACACACCCATACAATGCGCACCACCCCGTGATGTTTTTCTCACTGCTACTAGTGAATGTAATGTAACACACACCCATACAATGCGCACCACCACGTGATGTTTTTCTCACTGCTACTAGTGAATCTAATGTAACACACACCCATACAATGCGCACCACCCCGTGATGTTTTTCTCACTGCTACTAGTGAATCTAATGTAACACACACCCATACAATGCGCACCACCCCGTGATGTTTTTCTCACTGCTAACTAGTGAATCTAATGTAACACACACCCATACAATGCGCACCCACCCCGTGATGTTTTTCTCACTGCTACTAGTGAATCTAATGTAACACACACCCATACAATGCGCACCACCCCGTGATGTTTTTCTCACTGCTACTAGTGAATCTAATGTAAACACACACCCATACAATGCGCACCACCCCGTGATGTTTTTCTCACTCCTACTAGTGAATGTAATGTAACACACACCCATACAACTGCGCACAACCCCGTGATGTTTTTCTCACTCCTACTAGTGAATGTAATGTAACACACACGCATACAATGCGCACCACCCCGTGATGTTTTTCTCACTCCTACTAGTGAATCTAATGTAACACACACCCATACAATGCGCACCACCGCGTGATGTTTTTCTCACTCCTACTAGTGAATGTAATGCAACACACACCCATACAATGCGCACCACCCCGTGATGTTTTTCTCACTCCTACTAGTGAATCTAATGTAACACACACCCATACAATGCGCACCACCCCGTGATGTTTTTCTCACTGCTACTAGGGAATCTAATGTAACACACACCCATACAATGCGCACCACCCCGTGATGTTTTTCTCACTGCTACTAGTGAATCTAATGTAACACACTCCCATACAATGCGCACCACCCCGTGATGTTTTTCTCACTGCTACTAGTGAATCTAATGTAACACAAACCCATACATTGCGGACCACCCCGTGATGTTTTTCTCACTGCTACTAGTGAATGTAATGTAACACACACCCATACAATGCGCACCACCCGTGATGTTTTTCTCACTGCTACTAGTGAATGTAATGTAACACACACCCATACAATGCGCACCACCCCGTGATGTTTTTCTCACTCCTACTAGTGAATGTAATGTAACACACACCCATACAATGCGCACCACCCGTGATGTTTTTCTCAATCCTACTAGTGAATGTAATGTAACACACACCCATACAATGCGCACCACCCCGTGATGTTTTTCTCACTCCTACTAGTGATCCAATGTACACACACCCATACAATGCGCACCACCCCGTGATGTTTTTCTCACTCCTACTAGTGAATCCAATGTAAAACACCCATACAATGCGCACCACCCCGTGATGTTTTTCTCACTCCTACTAGTGAATCCAATGCAACACACACCCATACAATGCGCACCACCCCGTGATGTTTTTCTCACTCCTACTAGTGAATGTAATGTAACACACACCCATACAATGCGCACCACCCCGTGATGTTTTTCTCACTCCTACTAGTGAATCTAATGTAACACACACCCATACAATGCGCACCACCCCTGATGTTTTTCTCACTCCTACTAGTGAATGTAATGTAACACACACCCATACTATGCGCACCACCCCGTGATGTTTTTCTCACTCCTACTAGTGAATGTAATGTAACACACACCCATACAATGCGCACCACCCCGTGATGTTTTTCTCACTGCTACTAGTGAATCTAATGTAACACACACCCATACAATGCGCACCACCCCGTGATGTTTTTCTCACTGCTACTAGTGAATCTAATGTAACACACACCCTTACAATGCGCACCACCCCGTGATGTTTTTCTCACTGCTACTAGTGAATGTAATGTAACACACACCCATACAATGCGCACCACCCCGTGATGTTTTTCTCACTGCTACTAGTGAATCTATGTAACACACACCCATACAATGCGCACCACCCCGTGATGTTTTTCACACTGCTACTAGTGAATCTAATGTAACACACACCCATACAATGCGCACCACCCCGTGATGTTTTTCTCACTGCTACTAGTGAATCTAATGTAACACACACCCATACAATGCGCACCACCCCGTGATGTTTTTCTCACTGCTACTTGTGAATCTAATGTAACACACACCCATACAATGCGCACCACCCCGTGATGTTTTTCTCACTCCTACTAGTGAATGTAATGTAACACACACCCATACAATGCGCACCACCCGTGATGTTTTTCTCACTCCTACTAGTGAATTTAATGTAACACACACCCATACAATGCGCACCACCCCGTGATGTTTTTCTCACTCCTACTAGTGAATGTAATGTAACACACACCCATACTATGCGCACCACCGCGTGATGTTTTTCTCACTCCTACTAGTGAATGTAATGTAACACACACCCATACAATGCGCACCACCCCGTGATGTTTTTCTCACTCGTACTAGTGAATGTAATGTAACACACACCCATACAATGCGCACCACCCCCGTGATGTTTTTCTCACTCCTACTAGTGAATGTAATGTAACACACACCCATACAATGCGCACCACCCCGTGATGTTTTTCTCACTGCTACTAGTGAATCTAATGTAACACACTCCCATACAATGCGCACCACCCCCTGATGTTTTTCTCACTCCTACTAGTGAATCCAATGTAACACACCCATACGATGCGCACCACCCCGTGATGTTTTTCTCACTCCTACTAGTGAATCCAATGTAACACACACCCATACGATGCGCACCACCCCGTGATGTTTTTCTCACTCCTACTAGTGATCTAATGTAATACACACCCATACGATGCGCACCACCCCGTGATGTTTTTCTCACTCCTACTAGTGAATTAATGTAACACACACCCATACAATGCGCACCACCCCGTGATGTTTTTCTCACTCCTACTAGTGAATGTAATGTAACACACACCCATACAATGCGCACCACCCCTTATGTTTTTCTCAACTCCTACTAGTGAATGTAATGTAACACACACCCATACAATGCGCACCACCCCGTGATGTTTTTCTCACTCCTACTAGTGAATGTAATGTACACACACCCATACAATGCGCACCACCGCGTGATGTTTTTCTCACTCCTACTAGTGAATGTAATGTAACACACACCCATACAATGCGCACCACCCGTGATGTTTTTCTCACTGCTACTAGTGAATCCAATGTAACACACACCCATACAATGCGCACCACCCCGTGATGTTTTCTCACTGCTACTAGTGAATCTAATGTAACACACATGCATACAATGCGCACCACCCCGTGATGTTTTTCTCACTGCTACTAGTGAATCTAATGTAACACACACCCATACAATGCGCACCACCCCCGTGATGTTTTTCTCACTCCTACTAGTGAATCCAATGTAACACACACCCATACAATGCGCAACACCCCGTGATGTTTTTCTCACTCCTACTAGTGAATGTAATGTAACACACACCCATACAATGCGCACCACCCCGCGATGTTTTTCTCACTCCTACTAGTGAATGTAATGTAACACACACCCATACAATGCGCACCACCCCGTGATGTTTTTTCTCACTCCTACTAGTGAATCCAATGTAACACACACCCATACAATGCGCACCACCCGTGATGTTTTTCTCACTCCTACTAGTGAATCCAATGTAACACACCCATACAATGCGCACCACCCCCGTGATGTTTTTCTCACTCCTACTAGTGAATCCAATGCAACACACACCCATACAATGCGCACCACCCCGTGATGTTTTTCTCACTCCTACTAGTGAATGTAATGTAACACACACCCGTACAATGCGCACCACCCCGTGATGTTTTTCTCACTCCTACTAGTGAATCTAATGTAACACACACCCATACAATGCGCACCACCCGTGATGTTTTTCTCACTCCTACTAGTGAATGTAATGTAACACACACCCATACAATGCGCACCACCCGTGATGTTTTTTCTCACTCCTACTAGTGAATGTAATGTAACACACACCCATACAATGCGCACCACCCCGTGATGTTTTTCTCACTGCTACTAGTGAATCTAATGTAAGACACAACCATACAATGCGCACCACCCCGTGATGTTTTTCTCACTGCTACTAGTGAATCTAATGTAAACACACACCCATACAATGCGCACCACCCCGTGATGTTTTTCTCACTGCTACTAGTGAATGTAATGTAACACACACCCATACAATGCGCACCACCCCGTGATGTTTTTCTCACTGCTACTAGTGAATCTAATGTAACACACACCCATACAATGCGCACCACCCGTGATGTTTTTCTCACTGCTACTAGTGAATCTAATGTAACACACACCCATACAATGCGCACACCCCGTGATGTTTTTCTCACTGCTACTAGTGAATCTAATGTAACACACACCCATACAATGCGCACCACCCCGTGATGTTTTTCTCACTGCTACTAGTGAATCTAATGTAACACACACCCCATACAATGCGCACCACCCCGTGATGTTTTTCTCACTCCTACTAGTGAATGTAATGTAACACACACCCATACAATGCGCACCACCCCATGATGTTTTTCTCACTCCTACTAGTGGAATTTAATGTAACACACACCCATACAATGCGCACCACCCCGTGATGTTTTCTCACTCCTACTAGTGAATGTAATGTAACACACACCCATACAATGCGCACACCGCGTGATGTTTTTCTCACTCCTACTAGTGAATGTAATGTAACACACACCCATACAATGCGCACCACCCCGTGATGTTTTTCTCACTCCTACTAGTGATGTAATGTAACACACACCCCATACAATGCGCACCACCCCAGTGATGTTTTTCTCACTCCTACTAGTGAATGTAATGTAACACACACCCATACAATGCGCACCACCCGTGATGTTTTTCTCACTGCTACTAGTGAATCTAATGTAACACACTCCCATACAATGCGCACCACCCCTGATGTTTTTCTCACTCCTACTAGTGAATCCAATGTAACACACCCATACAATGCGCACCACCCCGTGATGTTTTTCTCACTCCTACTAGTGAATCCAATGTAACACACACCCATACGATGCGCACCACCCGTGATGTTTTTCTCACTCCTACTAGTGAATCTAATGTAACACACACCCATACGATGCGCACCACCCCGTGACGTTTTTCTCACTCCTACTAGTGAATGTAATGTAACACACACCCATACAATGCGCACCACCCCGTGATGTTTTTCTCACTCCTACTAGTGAATGTAATGTAACACACACCCATACAATGCGCACCACCCCGTTATGTTTTTCTCACTCCTACTAGTGAATGTATGTAACACACACCCATACAATGCGCACCACCCCGTGAGTTTTTCTCACTCCTACTAGTGAATGTAATGTAACACACACCCATACAATGCGCACCACCGCGTGATGTTTTTCTCACTCCTACTAGTGAATGTAATGTAACACACACCCATACAATGCGCACCACCCCGTGATGTTTTTCTCACTGCTACTAGTGAATCCAATGTAACACACACCTATACAATGCGCACCACCCCGTGATGTTTTTCTCACTGCTACTAGTGAATCTAATGTAACACACATGCATACAATGCGCACCACCCCGTGATGTTTTTCTCACTGCTACTAGTGAATCTAATGTAACACACACCCATACAATACGCACCACCCCGTGATGTTTTCTCACTCCTACTAGTGAATCCAATGTAACACACACCCATACAATGCGCAACACCCCGTGATGTTTTTCTCACTCCTACTAGTGAATGTAATGTAACACACACCCATACAATGCGCACCACCCCGTGATGTTTTTCTCACTCCTACTAGTGAATGTAATGTAACACACACCCATACAATGCGCACCACCCCGTGATGTTTTTCTCACTCCTACTAGTGAATGTAATGTAACACACACCCATACAATGCGCACCACCCCGTGATGTTTTTCTCACTCCTACTAGTGAATGTAATGTAACACACACCCATACAAATGCGCACTACCCGTGATGTTTTTCTCACTGCTACTAGTGAATCTAATGTAACACACTCCCATACAATGCGCACCACCCCCTGATGTTTTTCTCACTCCTACTAGTGAATCCAATGTAACACACCCATACAATGCGCACCACCCCGTGATGTTTTTCTCACTCCTACTAGTGAATCCAATGTAACACACACCCATACGATGCGCACCACCCCGTGATGTTTTTCTCACTCCTACTAGTGAATCTAATGTAACACACACCCATACGATGCGCACCACCCCGTGATGTTTTTCTCACTCCTACTAGTGAATGTAATGTAACACACACCCATACAATGCGCACCACCCCGTGATGTTTTTCTCACTCCTACTAGTGAATGTAATGTAACACACCCCCATACAATGCGCACCACCCCGTTATGTTTTTCTCACTCCTACTAGTGAATGTAATGTAACACACACCCATACAATGCGCACCACCCCGTGATGTTTTTCTCACTCCTACTAGTGAATGTAATGTAACACACACCCATACAATGCGCACCACCGCGTGATGTTTTTCTCACTCCTACTAGTGAATGTAATGTAACACACACCCATACAATGCGCACCACCCCGGATGTTTTTCTCACTCCTACTAGTGAATCCAATGCAACACACACCCATACAATGCGCACCAC
Organism: Cavia porcellus; assembly: GCF_034190915.1. Taxonomy (NCBI): domain Eukaryota; kingdom Metazoa; phylum Chordata; class Mammalia; order Rodentia; family Caviidae; genus Cavia; species Cavia porcellus. The sequence continues at coordinate 6,654 of NW_026947853.1, read as the reverse complement.
CCCGTGATGTTTTTCTCACTCCTACTAGTGAATGTAATGTAACACACACCCATACAATGCGCACCACCCGTTATGTTTTTCTCACTCCTACTAGTGAATGTAATGTAACACACACCCATACAATGCGCACCACCCCGTGATGTTTTTCTCACTCCTACTAGTGAATGTAATGTAACACACACCCATACAATGCGCACCACCGCGTGATGTTTTTCTCACTCCTACTAGTGAATGTAATGTAACACACACCCATACAATGCGCACCACCCCGTGATGTTTTTCTCACTGCTACTAGTGAATCCAATGTAACACACACCCATACAATGCGCACCACCCCGTGATGTTTTTCTCACTGCTACTAGTGAATCTAATGTAACACACATGCATACAATGCGCACCACCCCGTGATGTTTTTCTCACTGCTACTAGTGAATCTAATGTAACACACACCCATACAATGCGCACCACCCCGTGATGTTTTTCTCACTCCTACTAGTGAATCCAATGTAACACACACCCATACATTGCGCACCACCCCGTGATGTTTTTCTCACTGCTACTAGTGAATGTAATGTAACACACACCCATACGATGCGCACCACCCCGTGATGTTTTTCTCACTGCTACTAGTGAATGTAATGTAACACACACCCATACAATGCGCACCACCCCCGTGATGTTTTTCTCACTCCTACTAGTGAATGTAATGTAACACACACCCTTACAATGCGCACCACCCCGTGATGTTTTTCTCAATCCTACTAGTGAATGTAATGTAACACACACCCATACAATGCGCACCACCCCGTGATGTTTTTCTCACTCCTACTAGTGAATCCAATGTAACACACACCCATACAATGCGCACCACCCCGTGATGTTTTTCTCACTCCTACTAGTGAATCCAATGTAAAACACCCATACAATGCGCACCAACCCGTGATGTTTTTCTCACTCCTACTAGTGAATCCAATGCAACACACACCCATACAATGCGCACCACCCCGTGATGTTTTTCTCACTCCTACTAGTGAATGTAATGTAACACACACCCATACAATGCGCACCACCCCGTGATGTTTTTCTCACTCCTACTAGTGAATCTAATGTAACACACACCCATACAATGCGCACCACCCCTTGATGTTTTTCTCACTCCTACTAGTGAATGTAATGTAAACACACCCATACTATGCGCACCACCCGTGATGTTTTTCTCACTCCTACTAGTGAATGTAATGTAACACACACCCATACAATGCGCACCACCCCGTGATGTTTTTCTCACTGCTACTAGTGAATCTAATGTAACACACACCCATACAATGCGCACCACCCCGTGATGTTTTTCTCACTGCTACTAGTGAATCTAATGTAACACACACCCTTACAATGCGCACCACCCCGTGATGTTTTTCTCACTGCTACTAGTGAATGTAATGTAACACACACCCATACAATGCGCACCACCCCGTGATGTTTTTCTCACTGCTACTAGTGAATCTAATGTAACACACACCCATACAATGCGCACCACCCCCGTGATGTTTTTCACACTGCTACTAGTGAATCTAATGTAACACACACCCATACAATGCGCACCACCCCGTGATTGTTTTTCTCACTGCTACTAGTGAATCTAATGTAACACACACCCATACAATGGGCACCACCCCGTGATGTTTTTCTCACTGCTACTTGTGAATCTAATGTAACACACACCCATACAATGCGCACCACCCCGTGATGTTTTTCTCACTGCTACTAGTGAATGTAATGTAACACACACCCATACAATGCGCACCACCCGTGATGTTTTTCTCACTGCTACTTGTGAATCTAATGTAACACACACCCATACAATGCGCACCACCCCGTGATGTTTTTCTCACTCCTACTAGTGAATGTAATGTAACACACACCCATACAATGCGCACCACCCCGTGATGTTTTTCTCACTCCTACTAGTGAATTTAATGTAACACACACCCATACAATGCGCACCACCCCGTGATGTTTTTCTCACTCCTACTAGTGAATGTAATGTAACACACACCCATACTATGCGCACCACCCCGTGATGTTTTTCTCACTCCTACTAGTGAATGTAATGTAACACACACCCATACTATGCGCACCACCGCGTGATGTTTTTCTCACTCCTACTAGTGAATGTAATGTAACACACACCCATACAATGCGCACCACCCCGTATGTTTTTCTCACTCGTACTAGTGAATGTAATGTAACACACACCCATACAATGCGCACCACCCCGTGATGTTTTTCTCACTCCTACTAGTGAATGTAATGTAACACACACCCATACAATGCGCACCACCCCGTGATGTTTTTCTCACTGCTACTAGTGAATCTAATGTAACACACTCCCATACGATGCGCACCACCCCCTGATGTTTTCCTCACTCCTACTAGTGAATCCAATGTAACACACCCATACGATGCGCACCACCCGTGATGTTTTTCTCACTCCTACTAGTGAATCCAATGTAACACACACCCCATACGATGCGCACCACCCCGTGATGTTTTTCTCACTCCTACTAGTGAATCTAATGTAACACACACCCATACGATGCGCACCACCCCGTGATGTTTTTCTCACTCCTACTAGTGAATGTAATGTAACACACACCCATACAATGCGCACCACCCCGTGATGTTTTTCTCACTCCTACTAGTGAATGTAATGTAACACACACCCATACAATGCGCACCACCCCGTTATGTTTTTCTCACTCCTACTAGTGAATGTAATGTAACACACACCCATACAATGCGCACCACCCCGTGATGTTTTTCTCACTCCTACTAGTGAATGTAATGTAACACACACCCATACAATGCGCACCACCGCGTGATGTTTTTCTCACTCCTACTAGTGAATGTAATGTAACACACACCCATACAATGCGCACCACCCGTGATGTTTTTCTCACTGCTACTAGTGAATCCAATGTAACACACACCCATACAATGCGCACCACCCCGTGATGTTTTTCTCACTGCTACTAGTGAATCTATGTAACACACATGCATACAATGCGCACCACCCCGTGATGTTTTTCTCACTGCTACTAGTGAATCTAATGTAACACACCCCCATACAATGCGCACCACCCCGTGATGTTTTTCTCACTCCTACTAGTGAATCCAATGTAACACACACCCATACAATGCGCAACACCCCGTGATGTTTTCTCACTCCTACTAGTGAATGTAATGTAACACACACCCATACAATGCGCACCACCCCGTGATGTTTTTTCTCACTCCTACTAGTGAATGTAATGTAACACACACCCATACAATGCGCACCACCCCGTGATGTTTTTTCTCACTCCTACTAGTGAATCCAATGTACACACACACCCATACAATGCGCACCACCCCGTGATGTTTTTCTCACTCCTACTAGTGAATCCAATGTAACACACCCCATACAATGCGCACCACCCCGTGATGTTTTTCTCACTCCTACTAGTGAATCCAATGCAACACACACCCATACAATGCGCACCACCCCGTGATGTTTTTCTCACTCCTACTAGTGAATGTAATGTAACACACCCGTACAATGCGCACCACCCCGTGATGTTTTTCTCACTCCTACTAGTGAATCTAATGTAACACACACCCATACAATGCGCACCACCCCGTGATGTTTTTCTCACTCCTACTAGTGAATGTAATGTAACACACACCCATACAATGCGCACCACCCCGTGATGTTTTTCTCACTCCTACTAGTGAATGTAATGTAACACACACCCATACAATGCGCACCACCCCGTGATGTTTTTCTCACTGCTACTAGTGAATCTAATGTAAGACACAACCATACAATGCGTACCACCCCGTGATGTTTTTCTCACTGCTACTAGTGAATCTAATGTAACACACACCCATACAATGCGCACCACCCGTGATGTTTTTCTCACTGCTACTAGTGAATGTAATGTAACACACACCCATACAATGCGCACCACCCCGTGATGTTTTTCTCACTGCTACTAGTGAATCTAATGTAACACACACCCATACAATGCGCCACCACCCGTGATGTTTTTCTCACTGCTACTAGTGAATCTAATGTAACACACACCCATACAATGCGCACCACCCCGTGATGTTTTTCTCACTGCTACTAGTGAATCTAATGTAACACACACCCATACAATGCGCACCACCCGTGATGTTTTTCTCACTGCTACTGTGAATCTAATGTAACACACACCCATACAATGCCACCACCCCCGTGATGTTTTTCTCACTCCTACTAGTGAATCCAATGTAACACACACCCATACGATGCGCACCACCCCGTGATGTTTTCTCACTCCTACTAGTGAATCTAATGTAACACACACCCATACGATGGGCACCACCCCGTGATGTTTTTCTCACTCCTACTAGTGAATGTAATGTAACACACACCCATACAATGCGCACACCCCGTGATGTTTTTCTCACTCCTACTAGTGAATGTAATGTAACACACACCCATACAATGCGCACCACCCCGTTATGTTTTTCTCACTCCTACTAGTGAATGTAATGTAACACACACCATACAATGCGCACCACCCCGTGATGTTTTTCTCACTCCTACTAGTGAATGTAATGTAACACACACCCATACAATGCGCACCACCGCGTGATGTTTTTCTCACTCCTACTAGTGAATGTAATGTAACACAACCCATACAATGCGCACCACCCCGTGATGTTTTTCTCACTGCTACTAGTGAATCCAATGTAACACACACCCATACAATGCGCACCACCCCGTGATGTTTTTCTCACTGATACTAGTGAATCTAATGTAACACACATGCATACAATGCGCACCACCCCGTGATGTTTTTCTCACTGCTACTAGTCAATCTAATGTAACACACACCCATACAATACGCACCACCCCGTGATGTTTCTCACTCCTACTAGTGAATCCAATGTAACACACACCCATACAATGCGCAACACCCCGTGATGTTTTTCTCACTCCTACTAGTGAATGTAATGTAACACACACCCATACAATGCGCACCACCCCGTGATGTTTTCTCACTCCTACTAGTGAATGTAATGTAACACACACCCATACAATGCGCACCACCCGTGATGTTTTTCTCACTCCTACTAGTGAATGTAATGTAACACACACCCATACAATGCGCACCACCCGTGATGTTTTTCTCACTCCTACTAGTGAATGTAATGTAACACACACCCATACAATGCGCACTACCCCGTGATGTTTTTCTCACTGCTACTAGTGAATCTAATGTAACACACTCCATACAATGCGCACCACCCTGATGTGTTTTCTCACTCCTACTAGTGAATCCAATGTAACACACCCATACAATGCGCACCACCCCGTGATGTTTTTCTCACTCCTACTAGTGAATCCAATGTAACACACACCCATACGATGCGCACCACCCCTGGATGTTTTTCTCACTCCTACTAGTGAATCTAATGTAACACACACCCATACGATGCGCACCACCCCGTGATGTTTTTCTCACTCCTACTAGTGAATGTAATGTAACACACACCCATACAATGCGCACCACCCCGTGATGTTTTTCTCACTCCTACTAGTGAATGTAATGTAACACACCCCCATACAATGCGCACCACCCCGTTATGTTTTTCTCACTCCTACTAGTGAATGTAATGTAACAACCACCCATACAATGCGCACCACCCCGTGATGTTTTTCTCACTCCTACTAGTGAATGTAATGTAACACACACCCATACAATGCGCACCACCGCGTGATGTTTTTCTCACTCCTACTAGTGAATGTAATGTAACACACACCCATACAATGCGCACCACCCCGTGATGTTTTTCTCACTCCTACTAGTGAATCCAATGCAACACACACCCATACAATGCGCACCACCCCGTGATGTTTTTCTCACTGCTACTAGTGAATGTAATGTAACACACACCCATACAATGCGCACCACCCGTATGTTTTTCTCACTCCTACTAGTGAATGTAATGTAACACACACCCATACAATGCGCACCACCCGTGATGTTTTTCTCACTCCTACTAGTGAATGTAATGTAACACACACCCATACAATCGCACCACCCGCGTGATGTTTTTCTCACTCCTACTAGTGAATGTAATGTAACACACACCCATACAATGCGCACCACCCCGTGATGTTTTTCTCACTCTACTAGTGAATCCAATGTAACACACACCACATACAATGCGCACCACCCCGTGATGTTTTTCTCACTGCTACTAGTGAATCTAAATGTAACACACACGCATACAATGCGCACCACCCGTGATGTTTTTCTCACTGCTACTAGTGAATCTAAGTACACACACCCATACAATGCGCACCACCCCGTGATGTTTTTCTCACTCCTACTAGTGAATCAATGTACCACACCTACAATGAACATAATGTAATGTAACACACACCCATACAATGCGCACACCCCGTGATGTTTTTCTCACTCCTACTGTGAATGTAATGTAACACACACCCATACAATGCGCACCACCCCGTGATGTTTTTCTCACTCCTACTAGTGAATCCAATGTAACACACACCCATACAAGTGCGCACCACCCCGTGATGTTTTTCTCACTCCT